>NW_024538340.1:0-9389 GCF_016628075.1 Suillus paluster
TTACCGGTGATCTGAAAAGCGGAACTATGATACTAAATGGGGATAGGACCAGTTGAGTGGTTCCTAGTCTAGGAGTGGACCGGTGAGGCGGTCAGACGGACTAATAGTTGGGTGGGGGAATATGAGCGGAACTGAAGGATCCGTGCGAGTCGGAAAAGCGGAGGGAGTAGGAATAGGATTGGGCAGACCAATAGGGTGGAGGAGCAGAGATCCAGATAGGGTCTGGTAGGGATATGTGTTGGAGGAAGTAGGGGTAGTGTCAAAGGAGCGGAGTGGAGTTGAGTGGAGGTAGCAGGGCTAGTCCTGCTGAGATGCACTTCCTCCTTTATCAACCAGCTCTGGAAGAATCAGACCATCATCCTCAACACCACCCTGGATGTCTTGATTCATTAACTGTCATTAAAATGGTACTCGGTGCTTACCAGCCAGTGCTCATAATGGAATCCACAACACTCCATGACCTGATTCCATCGCCAAGTTCGTTTGGAATTGTGTGTGCCCTATCCACCATGGAGTATCATAGTCTGGAATGATGTGTGAGGGATCGCTGGGAGCTGCACGATCTTGAAGCTGAGCTAGATGTGCTACTAAAAATGGTCCAGAACATTGGTCCAGGTTTGCTGGGGGATCAAGAGCAGCAGATGAGTGACTGGGATCGCATGACTGAAATCATGTTGTGTGCAGCTGCTAACCTTCATCTTTTTCAACAATGGTTCAATCCTCGCAGATTCTGTTCTTATATATCTTCTTGTCCATTACACCTCTCTCTGTCTCCCTTTGATTCGCTCCTGAATGCGACATCGCATATGGTGCGTCATTTGTCAACTCATCTATTTCAGTCAGCTAACCCTCGTTTGAACGCCCATGGCATTTGTTCTCATCCTCTTGTCTTTCGTCTTTTGTCATTTGTCCTCTTGCTCGTTCGCATGTTGATGTGTCACCCTATGCAAATGATTTCTGTTTCTTTCCTGCAAAACCTGCTCCCATCATCATCTTAACTGTCCCCTGCTCTCTCGCTCTTTCTTGTCTTTTCAATCGCCTGTCGGGTTGTGCCAGTGAGTAGCTTTCTCTTGCATTAGCTTTCTATTTTGCTCATGACCTTTGCAATCCATTGTCTCCATTTCTTTCACTCGCTGTTTTCATGGTTTTTTTTCAGATCTATAGATGGTATCTCCTTGCTGACAGAAATTTAAAGTGTGTTTGCATTGCTGGTCAATTTCATTGTTGTTAAGTTTTTCTTTGTCGCAATCATTGCCCCCTTGCATTAACATCACAGACTAAAATTGTTTAAGGGGTCGTTTTATTTTCTCCTACCGCCTGCTCCTTCTGACTCGCTCATTTCCCAGACCTTTGCATCCAATCCCTCCTCAGCTCCCCCCATCTCATTTCCAAGTTCAATTGTATCATGTCCCATGGAGAAGATCATGTGTGAGTGTCAATTCGCCTTGATGACCTGATCGCTCTTCAGTGACGGGGTCCCTACAAGTTTCGACAGTGATTATGATCTAGCAACCATCACTTTTCCAGGTGCTGCACAGCCAGGCAATCAGGATGAGCCTTGCCCCTTTGATCTCGCAGATGTGCCTTCATCCGTGGAGGCAGACAATGCATTGGCTCAAAGCAAGATCTTCGAGAGTCTGTTCTTGCAACAGGATGGAGCTCGAGCTGCAGGTCATACGTGGGAGCAGATGAAAGTTCAGTCTGTCAGCTTGTCCACACTTGCATAGACCTTCAAAAAGGACGACAAAGCGATCACAATCAACTTACTGCATCGCCATTCTGTCCTTTGCCTCAATGAAGACTTGTACTATGACAACGACAATGAAATGCTGGCTTGGAATGGCTCCCAGCATTTTCTTGATTTCTTTCTTGTTGTTGGAGGCTCAGTGGGTTTGCATGCATTGCTGCTGAACAAGGTCATCAACCACACATTCTTCATCACCCTTAACCTCTGTCTTCCCAGCTGACTGTTTCGACCAAAATTCAGCAAGCTTGGTTTCTATCCCACAGGATGCATGATGGCCCTTGGAATGGGGGCTTCTTCTGAATTATGGCTAGCATTTTGCCCACACAAGAACTTGGAGGACTTGGAAGTCGCGAACAATGTGCCTCTGCTTAGCAAAAGACAACACAGGGACACCAGTCCTATCTACATCAATGCACCCCTATGGCATGGACAATGATCTCAGCGTATGGAGGATCAAGGACTTGTCCAACATATAGTGAGTGGTTTATTTCTGGGAACTTCATGTCTCTTCAAGGGTGTGTGGGTTAGCAATGCTCTGTCATCGACATCATTTCTATGTTGGTTCCTGGCCTGATGGATCCTGATGGGTGAAGGTGGACCGTCCTGTGAGTGTAGTGCTTGCAACAATAGTGACGGTGGATCATTGAGGGCATAGTGGTGAGTTAAAGTCGAACAATGGTGTCCTGTTGGATGTCTGTTTAGTCAGACACTATGTCATCAGACCTGCATGTATATTCTAAATGTCATGTGCACAATCAATGCTACTTGAATCAGTGCATCCACTGTGGGAATGGTAGCGACCGCGGAAATTTCTTGACCTCATACACCTTAAATGAACCAGCTGATCTATTTCATTTTCCATTCTTGCTGCATATGATGCATGTAGCTCCCAGGGGACTTGGAACTTGCACCTCGATGATTTGCTTGAATTACACAACACCATAATTGCCGGCTGCCCCTAGGACCTGGAAGCAAGATGGGTGGCTCCTCAGTTGTGCTCCTGTTGCTGTAGCTTATTGCTATGGTCAGAACCAACTGATTGCTAATTCAAATGCCAACACACACATTGTCGAAGCTAAGAATTGGCAACACAGAAAGATCTTACACAAACATAAGATATGTGTCCGTAGCGGTAGCCACAGACATTGCGTACATCCCTTATTTATTTCTATCATGGCCATGCTTTCCTGCCTTCCTGCCCCCAAGACACCAGGGTCAAACGATGGACTGAGGTGCCCAACAAAGATATCATTCAGGAGCATGGCGTTATCTATGACTCCGCCAATCCACATGTTTGCGAAGAGGTGGACCTAGACAACTTCCCACATCACAATCCCATCACTTGCCCGTGAAAATAATGTTAGAATAACCAAGTTAACCAAGCCACAAGTGAGCTAATGAGAGTGAACAGGACTATAGTCCAGTGTCAGTTGCTATTGTGTTGTATAACTAATGAGTGTACTATACCTATAGTCCAGTGTCAGTTGCTGAAGAGCAACCAACACAGGACTTGCTACCTATGGGCGAGTCTATGTAAACAAGTGTAAACACTGCCTAAGTAAGTAAGGAATTCACATCACATGCTAAGTGAGAGTCCAATAGAGGAAAGCAACATCATAACACAAATAACTCGCACCATAAGGTGCTCAATCACCACAACTAACACTCCCCCCTGATTGTGCACCTCTAACACATCTCAGCTCCCCCTCAAGCTACTCAGTCCCATCATCTGGCAGAACAAACTGCACCTTGGGTCGAGCCAATGCCTTGGTCAGGATGTCAGCTGGCTGGTCAGCAGTGGGCACAACACTGGTGCAATAATCTCCTTGTGCACCACATCTCGAAGCCAATACCAGCTGAGATCAAGCTGCTTCATCCGACCATTGTGCTCTGGGTGCTTGGCCACAGAAGATGGCGCTCTGGTGGTCGATCCTAAGGACAGAGGGTGCAGTGGCAGGGAAGCCCATCTCAAACAAGAGATTTCGCATCCAGCGGATCTCCTTGCCTGCCTCAACTGCAGCATGTACTCAGCTTCAGTGGTGGACAAGGCCACAATGCTTTGAAGCTTCGACGACCAGGAGACAGCACCCAAGGCCAATCTTGACCAGGTAGCCACCAGTGGAGCGACCAGTGTCTTTGCATCCACCATGATCAGCATCAGAGAATGAGGAGAAGAGTTCGATGGAATTGGGATCAGGAACATAGGTGATGGAGTAGTCTGCAGTGCCCTTCAGATAGCGAAGCAGGTGCTTGACAGCTTGCCAATGGGCAGGGCCAGGGTTGGAGTTGAATCGAGCTAAACAGCCAACAGCGTAGGCAATGTCTGGTCTGGTGGTGGTGGCAAGATACATCAGAGCACCCACAGCTTCAAGGTAAGGAGTGGATCGCATTGTTAGTTGTGGTGATTGAGCACCTTATGGTGCGAGTTATTTGTGTTATGATGTTGCTTCCTCTATTGGACTCTTACTTAGCATGTGATGTGAATTCCTTACTTACTTAGGCAGTGTTTACACTTGTTTACATAGACTCGCCCATAGGTAGCAAGTCCTGTGTTGGTTTGCTCTTCAGCAACTGACACTGGACTATAGTCCTGTTCACTCTCATTAGCTTACTTGTGGCTTGCTTCACTTGGTTATTCTAACATATACTGGCATTCAGAGACAGCCTGGTGAACCGACATCACCTGGGACCATGCCCAAGTCTTCAGTGCTTGGGACTTCACCTGCCTAATGGTGGTTCGGAAAAGCACTGACTTGTTGCACAAGTGTATTCGCAAATTGTGAAGGGCATCATTGGCCCGTCCATCACAAAGCGACTTCTCTAGCAGAATCAGATCCTGTCCTAAGCAGTATTTGAGTTGGTCCAGCCCAACATTTCATTGAGTCTACTGAATGCCTTCCCACTGTTGGCAATGCCCTGCTTGGCCCCCTTGAATCTCTGGCAAAGTGTCCTTTTCATGTGAACCATCTTGCAGAAATTGGAATCATTCATCTGAAATTTGAGACATTCTTTCCTATGTGGAGAAGACATTCCCCAAGTGGAAGGGGATAAAAGGTTGAGGGGGACCCACAGGGTCTCCGTCATCTCTCCATCAATGCGACTGATGCCTTCAAGAAGTTTGTGTTATTTGTGGTAATTGAGCACCTCATGGTGTGAGTTTCTCGTGTTATGATGTTGATCACTCTATTGGACTCTCACTTAGCATGTGATGTGAATTCCTTACTCACTTAGGCAGTGTTTACACTTGTTTACATAGACTTGCCCATAGGTAGCAAGTCCTGTGTTGGTTGCTCTTTAGCAACTGACACTGGACTATAGGTATAGTACACTCATTAGTTTACACAACATAATAGCAACTGACACTGGACTATAGTCCTGTTCACTCTCATGAGCTCACTTGTGGCTTGGTTCACTTAGTCCATTCTAACAGTTTGATGCATATCTCACATAGCAGCTGTCCTGATGTCCATGCACATGTGAAAGACTGATTCCAGGAACAATGGTCAGCTCAGGAACCATTGTCAAGAATGGACCTTGATTCACTTGAGTGCACAGATGCTTGTTGTATTGACAGTTGATGTTATAAAAGGTGACGGCCCTGGTGATGCCTTTCATGTTGTATGCTGCAGCCTCACATAGGGCATAATCCATCTTCATCTGTCTGATATCAATTCATGGTCACTTCCAGGCCATGGAATGGTGATTTCTACTGACCTCTCTCCTTTCTGAAAATCTACAATCAAGTGTGGAACAAAGCAACCGTGTTGCACACAGGCCACCCCCCCGGATCCCAGTGGACTCCAGCTTGTGCTGAGCCGCATTTGCTTGATTGACAGCTCAATGGTTGTTGCAGCTTGACCTTTCCAAAGTATCGGTAGCTACTGCAAGATGCTTCTGGTACCTTTCCTTTCCAACCATGAATCCAAATCCAATGGACAGCCATACTTCATCATCTGGGTTGATAGGATGCAGGTGTTCCACTTTGAAGTTCCCATCCATCACAAATAACCTGGTGTATTTCCAGCTTGGAGTTCTTAATATCCTCTTTCCTTGATTGCATATTCTGTTAGAATCACTGTGAGGACCAAGCCACAAGTGAGCTAATGAGAGTGAACAGGACTATAGTCCAGTGTCAGTTGCTCAAGAGCAACCAACACAGGACTTGCTACATATGGGCAAGTCTATGTAAACAAGTGTAAACACTACCTGAGTAAGTAAGGAATTCCCATCACATGCTAAGTAAGAGTCTAATAGAGGAAGCAACATCATAAGACAAATAACTCGCACCAGAAGGTGCTCAATCACCATAACTAACATATTCAACATGACTCACTCATTGAGTGATTCTTCTGTTGTCAGCAATAGATTGATGCCACGCTGAGGACATGCTGGGCTGAATAATGCTAGGTCCCCGGCTCACGTTGGTTGGAATGATGGCCGAAGCCATGCCACTTCATGTTCTTCAAGTGTCGCCACTGCCAGGAGACCCTCATGAGCTCTTGGTATCGATCTTTGCCCATGTCTCCCATGAGTATAAAGATCCTTGGTAAGTTATAGATGGTCCCCTACCCCACGAGGTGTGGAAATGTGTCAAGGTCATTTGCCAAAGCTTGTTGTAATAATTCATTGCCAAGGTGCCACATTCAAGGTTGTCCAGCATCAACTGTGAAGACAAAACTGCAACTGAGGAGGAGGACAAACACATCCCCAGTGCCAAAGCGGAATCGTTCAGGTTTGGGCATTGATGCCATCTACTTGGTGTCCTTGGTACTTGGACCATTGAGGTTTGATGGTCAATGCCATGCCATGGTACTTGGTATCTGATGCTTGACGATTAGTCTTCAATGCACAGGGAGTGAATCTCCTTTTCAATGTGTATGCTCAAAGTCACATATGATGATGGTACACTAATGTAAGGATCATGGTCGTATGCTATCTACATCTTTGGGTATCCTACTTTGACCCTGGTGAATTTGGGTCTTGAACCGTTGAATCAGTGAATCCACAACCTTGAGCATTTCAATGCTTGCCTGCTCAGCCCTCTGCATCCTTTGAAGCTCCTGATCGGCCCGTGCCAGCTTGTCGGATGTCTCCACCCAAGCAGATCAAAATGGTCGCTCTGCCTCCAGGAGCTGTGGTATGGACGGGTCTGGAAGACTTCTGTGAGTATGTCTGAAGTTGGTCAGTCAGGTCTGAAGATTCTACAATAGCAATGAGAAAAATGTGATGACATAGACCCTGCAGTTTATACTCACATCCTACATCATGGTATGACCTGAACAGCTGGAAACTCTTGAACCATAGCTTGGACCTCTTCATTGTCCAGAGCTGGACGTGCGGAAGGCATTCAGCGGTTGTTGGATTCACTGGCAAAAGTGAATCAGATATGGATGGCTGAGTGTTGAGGAGCACTTACAAGATTGCATGTGTTCATTGCACATGTCATCTGGCCCACGGTACAGTGCCGGACTGATGACTTGCCCTAGGGGATCACTGCTCGCGCGGTGAGACAGCTCGGGTGCACCAATCCCACCATTGAAGTATCTTCTAGGTCGAGATATAGCTCCCGACTGATCTGTGGGGGCATGGATTCATACTCCACATCATTGTCCAGCCCAAGATAGACCTGTCCATTCTTACTTCATTTCCAACTTCACTGCTTTGATCTGTTACACTTAGTAATAGACTTTGTACACTCAGCACATAGCCTCCTGATATGCTATGCTACTTACTTAGAGGATAGAAATGTATGTACTTTGTCTGTAAATACTCAGTCTGAATATTACCTTTTCTAAGTCCTGCTCTTTTGTTCTTGAACTTGAACTTGTTCCTTGTCAGAAGTTAAGGGCATCATACCCACCTAAGGAGTACAACACATGAGCTGAAACCAAGCCCCTTCATACCTCCATCCTACCATTAGGCACAGTTCTAACGCTTACATAGATTGATGTTAGGTACCATGCCAGCTAAAGAAGCGGAGGGGTCAGGGCTTGGCTTCAGCTCTTACGCTGTGCCCTTAGCTGAGTACGTGCCCTGAATTTGGAGCAGGTCTGACGTTGTCCGATGTAGGATGAGTGGACCTCTTAGGTCCGCTTTGAGGGTTGGGAGGTAAGAGCTACTAGTGGTGGGCCGACTAGGAGCGGAGCGGAGAAGGTGGAGGATAATATGGAGGGTGGAAAGGAGCAGGGGGAATATTTGATAGGGGCGGAGAAGTAAGGAGGAGACTTAGAGCATGGCTCTATGTTGGAGCAGAGGGTCGGAGGTGACAATAAGAAACTTGTGTCCGGAGGAGGCAAGGTCCTACTGAGAATTATCACAAGTAGTAACTACAAGAAGACAAGTAATATTAAGACTGGGGGAAAATATCTAAGTACAGGATATGTTATATACTTCTAAGTATGAGGCAGTGATCAGGATAACTATGTTGTAAAGCTATGTACCAAGGATATAATTTGTAAGTATTTACACAGGTGAAGACATAAGTTGGAGCGGATATCAATATGTATGCGTCGGATCAGTGATCGAGTGGTAAGAGGAATTACCGGTGATCTGGGAGTAAGGGTCTATGTACGAAGGGGAAAGTATATATCTAAAAGGGGAAAGTGGTCCCAGTTGAATGGAGACATTTATGGAAGGGGACCGGTTGGGCAGTTGAGCAAGTGTAGGGGCAGATGCAAATGATGATTGGATGGAGTGGAGGATGGATGGAGTGGAGGTGGTCGGAAAGTGGAGCGGATATTATTATTGGAGCGGTGGATCAGGTATATGACATCCTCCTTGGAGACTTGCTGTCAGATCTGAGCTCTATTATCATGCAAAATGAGGGTGAAAGATGCTAACTAAGGGTGGAGGAGACTTGTATGGATAATGGATATGATAGTATGAGCTTGGACTTTGCATGTTACATGTTAGCTGGAACTAGCATGTCTGATGCTCTGGTTTATCTAATGCAATCATGACACAATCACAGTGGCCAGTTGATGTAGATATGACCACTGATCCTTTCATAGGATATATAACTATGAATGACCACAGCAGACCAATTGTTGAGGACTCTGGAGGAGCAGAGTATCAGGTCCTTGTAGATATCCTGTCATACAGCAGAACAAAACACTCTACAATGTCAATATGGTTTCCAAGGTTCTCAAACATAAGTTGGTATCAGTCTGGACATGGCCTAATCGTGCATTTTGTACTCACAACACCTCTACATCTTTATTTGACTTATCTGAGCAGTTGAACTCAACTTCAGCACAAAGTTAGTGTTATGGCCAATGGGATTCTCTTGGCAACCTACATTTACTACTGCCATGTCTTTGATGACACACATACAGTCACCTGACTGACTACACCATAGGATCATGACTCACAGTTAGTATGTGCATACACTTCTGGGACACTCCCTACTGACCATAATAGAATACTTCAATGTTATTCCTAGCCCAGTACAAATGAACTATCTCTGCCTCATCTATGCCATCACAGGACTTGATGCAACCCTCAGGCTTGACATCCACCTTCTCTGAAGAGTTAACTTGACCTGCTAACATGAAATTAACTCTGAAACATGCTTCCCCTTGTCAGACAGTTATAGCCAACCTAACAATCGACAATCCTGGACAACCATCATATGGTGGTTCAA
>NW_024538341.1:0-9356 GCF_016628075.1 Suillus paluster
GAATATCTGCAGGACAAACAGTCATTTTTTGGGACGGCCTTCTCTCCGACGTTGGGTGCGATGGGACTCTTGTTGTGTCCCTTTATCTTATTCCTAATACAGGCGAGCACCATGAAAAGTGACGGAAGATGCTCAATCCCGTGTTTTCCATCAGCCACGTGCGGGAGATGGTACCTGCTTTCCTTCAAGTGACGAAATGTGCAAGTGCCTTATCCGTCTGGCGCTAACGGCTTTACTGATTGCGCATATGAAATAGCTCCAAGACGGAATTGCAGCGCAGGTTAGAGCGTGGGCCACGTGAGATCAATATCCTGGAATGGCTCATCGCACCACTCTTTGAACTTGTGGGCAGAGCGGACTGGGGGTACTCTTTTGACTGTCTGAAAGAAGGGTATACTAACCCATATAGCATCGCTGTCAAGAACCTCTGTAAGCATTTCTGGCGATTTCTTTAAGCTCTATGATTAACGAGAACTCCAGGCCATCGATATTTAAAGGGTCTGTTGCGAAGCAATTTCTCCCGTTTCTTGGTTTCTTTGTCGTGATTGAGATCATAACCACCGAAGACATTTTATCGCAATAGTCCGAGCCAATATGAATGCCTCAGCGGAGATTGTCTTCCAGATTCAGAGCTCGTGGCCCAGATGAGGTAGGGGTAGTTGCATCCACGTTATTTTCTAACGTTACTCCAGCACACTTGTTGTTACCGCAACACATACGACTGCAGTTGCCCTGTGTCGCACCCTTTGACGCTTGCTCACCATCAAGATGCACAAGCAAGACTGCAGCGGAAATTCATCCAGCAATGGATGAACACGGCGAGCTTGATTACGATGCTCTATCCAATCTTTCATATCTCGATGCAGTGTGTCGAGAGACTCTGCGCTGGTAAGAGTTCACCCTCTTGACAACTTACGTATGCTCACAACGATGTAGGTATCCTCTAGTTTATCACCGTCACACGCACGTATGTCCCTCCCGGATTCTGCCAGAAATGTTTGACATCTTTTCCAGGGAACGTGAAGATATAGTCCTCCCCTTCTCATGTCCCGTCAAAGGGAATGATGGAAAATATATGCACGAGGTCCTGATGCCGAATAACACGAATGTTGTCATTTCAATCCTGAGCTCAAATAGAAATCCTGAACCTGAGGAGACGACGCTCTGCAGTAGAAGCCCGGAGAGATGACTATTTCCGCTTCCACAGTGTGACATTGATGCCCAGATTCCAGGGGTTTAATCTCACCTGTGAGTGGTATTTGGGAATATCAATACCCTGAAATGCTGGTACTCAGTGAACCATCTTTCCTCCAGAATGCATTCATTGGCGGCGGGAAGAGCATGCATGTAAGATTTACCTTGTGCAAACATTTGTCGGTTCTCTGATTGAGCACAAATACAGTGGATTCAAGTTTTCGAAACTTGAGATGAGTTCGTATCTTTCGTTTCTAATTGTGAACCTCGGCTGACGACTTCGTCAGAGATGGTCCTTTGCATTCTCCTACAAACGTTCAAGTTTACTTCTGCGCAAGAGATCGAGTGGACCACGCAGGTGTCATATCCGAAGGTCAAAGGTTCTGATAATGCGAAGTGGCAGTTACCTCTCCGAGTCGAGATGGTATCAACCTGAATACGTGCGGCGCCAGATAGTACGTCGCCGAGAAAATCTTTCAGTGTTGGGAACGTCGTGAAAATGTAACGCAGGGCCCTTCATTGTGAGTCGACCCTCGGTGTTTGGAACTGTTCAACTATAGTTGCTATGTATAGTACATGTTATGATGGGCGCGTTTCAATTCTCCAGAGTCTCAACTTGAAATTATCTCATTCGATCTGATGTTGGATGCGTATATGATAAGGGCATTCACGGTGAGTACTGGTATTATTTGCTACGAGACTATGAACGATTAGAGTGCATCACTACGTCCACGCGCTCCCCTCGATTGCCTGTGCTCGTTGCCTTGGGCATCGGGTGGGTTGAGAACGGGGGAAACAACAGAACTCCCGGGACCGCATGACCCAGATTGTCAATGGGGTTTGTTCTATCGTCGCGAAACCCATATCGTGGAAGCTGCTGTGTAGGGCCCACTGCCCAGGGCAAATTGGTTACCTTCTTCCTTTCTCAGCCTTCCGCAGTGCTCGTCTGTCGTTCAGGTTTGCTCCACCACGGACCAAGGAGAATCGCAGGGCTCAACCCTTGCAGTATAAATTTCCCTTGGCCCTACCCAAGTAGGTTCCCGAGGTAGTTTTACAGTCCGCCAGCGCACGCAGCTCCTCTGCATACTACCACAACCATGGCGCCCCACATCCAGCACCTGGCGTGTCGTATGACGCCCGATCGTGTGGGCGTCCCTTGTAGTGGAAGGGACAGTATCAGACATCGTGGCCAGTGCTGACGTCTGGGTCTGGCTCACACCCCTCAAATCTGAATACCTCGAGTCCGAGGAGCTCCATCTGCCACGAGATGTCAGAAGGTGAGTTCCGCCATAAATGCAAATTGCCTCGCAAATCATGGTTTTCCTCTAGCTTAACAAACCAGTTGCAATTGCCCTCGGATATACTCTTGTCCAATGCGTAAAGTCCATGAAGCTGGAGGAGGGCACTGATAAGGGTTCGAAGAATTTACGAGTGTAAAGCTGGGCCAGTCGACAATGACTTGTCGCAATTGTCGATAAATCCCTCATCAACGGCTGTGAGAAGCTCGCTCCAACCAAAGAGGGTAAGACCCTAGTCTGCTGCCGTCTTTTATCGCCACGATGTTCAGATATTGCGGTCAAAAAAGACGGCAGCAGTCGAGATCCACAGGTTGAAGTGCAGGATGGTACGCGTTAGATTATTTACAGCTTTGATCCCTTTTACTCTCGTTCTTGCACCCTCTAAATTATAATGCTGCCATGTGCTAAAGGAGGCCTGTGGGTTTGGCATTGGGCAAGGTTAGCCGCGTTTGATGTGCGCTTCCTCACTCGCATAACAGGCACTTACGCCTGTTAAACTTAGAGCAGCTTGTGCATGCAGATAAGTTGCGAACCGAGGAGAAGACCCAATCCGAAAGAGTAAAAATTGCGCTCCAACTCTTGTGTACTAAACAGGATAGCGGAGACACCCATGACATGTGTCGGCAGGAAAGATTCTCGTACTGGAGAAATGAACGTGGGTGGGCTGGACCCTGGTTTTGCAAGCTGGTTTCGAAGTTCTGTGGCAGTCGCACAGTTCTATCCTTCGATCGATGCGCTTTCCAAAATTTGCCCAAGGTCGTAGTCTCCTGTAATTGGCAGAGGGAAGGCAGTCTTTCCTTTTGATTACCAAGGACGTCACGGTGGTTGATGGAATAAAAGATAAATCGATACTTACATAACATCTCGGCAAAATCAACGATCATGTCCAGGAACGTCATCCCCACCGAAGATGAAGTGAGAAAGGCCGCCATCGAACTGAAAAAGAGCAACCCTGCTTCCGGCGTCGCCAAAATCCAAAGCCTCTTACTCGACGCAAATCCATCATGGGCAGTCAGCGAAAAACGCGTCCGAAAGATCTTGCAAAGCGAGGGGCTCGTCAGATCGGACGGGACGCCCAGTAGCCACACAACCAACATCATCCATCCGGCTTCTCGTCTGAACAAAAGTCTTGATGTCGACAAGTGGACCAGTCAGGTGGAAGTCAAGTACTTTGACGCGATTAAGGGAAAGGGCCTCGTCGCTAAAGAAAAAATAGCAAAAGGGGATGTTTTGTGGAAAGAGGATCCCTTCATCCTAGCCCCAGAGTGGTGAGACCTACAAGTGTCCGTTTCTCGAAACAAAGAACTTATGTCTGGAAAGGGAGTTATATGATCTTCAGAATTCATCGGAGGCATGCGCCCTCTGCGCGACCATCTTCCGCGAGCATTCCCCGTTGCATATATCCTGCGAGGCCTTCACAACCGCAACTCCATGTACAGCAAGATACTGCAACAGACTCTGTCGTGCCCAGGCAGACAGAGTGCACCCTCTCCTTTGTGCCGCACGCAATCCCGCGTCTGTACCACTCCTTGCATTCGCAAGAAATGCGCAGTGGATGGCCCTGCATGCTCTCGCGCAGTGTACCAGTCGACTTTTAATGGCTTCTCAGAAGGATGCTGCGACGTTCGACCTGGACTGGGAAGTAGTTCAGGGCCTCGCTGAGCTTGGAATGGAAGAACGTGCTCAGTGTCTTCGGTGAGCCATGGGATTCCAACACTTCAATGGCGGACGCCCACTAACTGCTCTGAAAGCGAACAGGGACTGGAGCCAGATCGCGAAAATTGGCGGAAAGCCTTTGAGCTGTACTTACAAGCATTCAAAGAACCTCGCACCCCTGCAGAACAGAAAAAACTGGCACGCATCTTGAAGAAGTCAATTCCCGAAGATCTACAGAAGGACACCTTCGAATATCAGGCCTTCTTACGTGGCTTGGGTCGTATGAGTCTAAGTAAGCTGTTCCATAACTATCATCATTTTGTTGTTCGTTGTTTTACACCAGTCCATAGATCTCGAGGCCCATGGTGGATTGTATAGACTACATTCTCACCTTAACCACTGTTGCACTCCCAACGTTTCCATAAGACACTTGGATCAGCGCACCGCGCTCGCGCGTATCACGGTGATCGCAAAGGAGGGAATCGAAGCAGGACAGGAGCTCCTAATTACATATACTAACCCCCAGAGCAATCTCAGAGATCGGCGCCGAAGATTATCAGAGTGGGGTTTCGGACCTTGCCGGTGCGACCGTTGTGTGGCGGAAGAGAAGGTTTGGAAGGACTCGGATAAGAACACACAGGACGCGGACGATCTCGTAGATCAGCTCAAAGCCGGCCTAGGAGTGTTATAGGAAGAAGGCTTCATTAAATGATCAGCGATTAGGATTAAGTTCCGTTCTGTGCGGCAAGCGTTCGTGATGCCCGTGCTCTTCTTTTGCAGGCGTGTTGAGGTCATCGTCCCGACCATCTGGCTCCGCCGTCGTCATCGCAGGAATTCACAACGATCAAATAACTTTGCATCAAGCTTTAAGATTTAAATCTTTTGAGCATGTCCCATTTACTGGTATGCATCATTCCCATCAGAACGAGTGCATGGTGGCAACTGGCCAGTGGCGATGGTGAAGCGTGTGCAGCGTAATATATCTTGTTAGTGGGGAGGTGATCTCGTTCAAATATTTATATCATCACAGGTCTGACTGTCATGATTCTGCTCCGTTCTGGGACGACTGAGTTCGATCTCCTTCAAGCTTTTTCGGCAAAATCACCGGAGTGGTATACAAATTGCGACCTGTGTTCTTGACATTGGTTACAGTGATCGCAAACCTAAGTTTGATTTTGAGCCAAAGAGGCACCAAGAGATCGCTCGTCGTAATAATGCGCCCGATCGTAGATACAGTCGCATACGCCACCTGTTTCATTGGGAATTTCAGGGACTCTGATAAGTAAGCTAGCGCGTTCTACTCGTTTCACAAGAAAGAGCGATGGATTGGTAACGGTGTTGTCTTGGACATACGTCATGCGCTGCAGGCGAGTGAATACCTTGGCGAAATCATAACTGAATCTCGCACATCGCAGAATTCAAAGCGCTGGAACAGTCTTGAAATTTCCATACCCTTGACGCCGCTGTTGATGAATCGCGGTCGGGACACGACGTACAGCATAAATGTGTACAAGAATACGACGAGGGTATAATGTAGGTAAAGTCTGAGAATATACAAGAATTTGAATTCCGTTAGATCCCCCCCGAGGGATTGTTCGATAACGAACTCCTTCATTCCCGCTTGAACCTTCTTTACCCGAGCATACCTCCGCGTCATGAGCCAAGGTTGGCTCTGCTGCTCCACCTAATACGGACGCAACTCGGAGCCAAAGGTCATTCCCATGACACCGACGGACATTCAACGAATCGACGATGTATGAAAACAATACGTACCGTACGTACTACTTGCATAGGGCCCTGCCCCAAGGAGACAATCATTTTAATAAAAATAGTGTGCTCATTGACAGGGGGCTAGAAGATCGACACTTACGAATATTGATCAACGGCGACCTTGTGCGGTGCAGGCCTTAGAGGCAGGGAAATTAATGATTTCGAGATGGATAACAGCAGAGATGAGGTGGTACATGTGTCATGGATGCATTGTTCTGGAAGAACATGATACCCATAGGGAAACAAAGCAGAGAGAGGTGTTCTGGCAACGTCGCGGCCAGCGGATGGCGGGTGCAACCATGGCACTTCTCCATTTTTCTGGCAAGTGACGAGCGAGAGATAGGATGATATCAAGCAACTCCTACAGGGAATAGAGACATTACGAGAAACCTACTAGATGGTGATCCCGAAAGTTGGTATATTGAACGCGGTACGGGACAAATCAAGTATGCTGAGAACCAGAAGAGGTGTCAATATAGCGCTGCTCGCGCACAGTCAATAAATTAATTGAATAAGTGTTTCGACAAGTGGAATTCCTCGCATCGTAGTACTGTCAAGGCTCGGAATGTGGGATGTTTGTGGATAAGGCCAAGTGAAGAGCCAGCATTCCTGCAATGCACGGGCACCTTTCCTACAGATCTTGGTGTACTGAACGATTAAAAGGCTCCTGGGACCCGGGGTGCTTCGTCGACGATGCATGCGTATAGTCACTCGATGTAAGATTCTGGCACCAGCCGGTATCAGGAAGTTGGTGGATGTTGCCGGGCATCTTCTTGGTGAGGCGCCGTGATCTGGCCCGCCTGTACATAGTCATGCTTATATGCCATCATCATGCATCATGGCCCGGGGGAGTGGCTGGCGCTTCCTAGGGCCTGGGCCTTGCACCAGCACCAACTTCTTTCAGTGTTACGAGAATTATTGTTAGTATGCTCCCACTTGGTACAAAGTATATTTCACAGTGTATATCGAACCATCTAGGGCTATACATTATACATTATACAATTTTCTGGGCGTCTACCCGCAAACCATGAAGGGAGCTGGCCAAATCCAATACAAGATGAGATTTATGCACCATTACCGTATACATTATGACATAGTACTAGTACTATATAATTAGCGATAACATGTGTTGTGCGCTTTTAGCAACAAAAAATGAGGCTAAAGTGGATAGATCCCTACCACCCTAGAAAGACATCCATGCTCTTGAAGGACATGATGAACTTAAGAGTTCTCGAATACGCAGTCTCCCGGAACATGATCTAGGTGAGATTCAAGTTGGTACGCGCGAACAAGAGACGTCAGTGATGAAGATTGGAGGCTATGTCTGCGATATTTTGGACCTCCCCCATGGGCAGTGATGGTCCATTGGTGAACACAGTACTGAGATTGTGAGACACTGAGACGGGCAAAATCATATTGCAAAACGTACGGTTCTCGGATGTGAACTCGCTTATATCCGGGTCACTTGATCGCATTCGGCACCGTGGTCCGTGGTTTGTACATTGCGAATTACTGTGCTTATCATCGTTTCATCGATCAGCGGCTCTGCTGCTACTTACATTATCGCCAATTTGCTTTGGAAATGCAGAATATGTCTTATTCATTAACTATGTATTTCCTTCTCTCGACAGATGCTGGAGGAGCTGGCTAACGCGACAACTGCGTGAGATGCACAACAGGCTACAGCAGCTGCAAGGAATTCCAAAGTCAAGATATACAGAACGTGGATAGTGCGTATTGGTTGCCGTCGTGTATGTTTGCTCTCGCTTCAGACAACTTCAATGGGGGTAATTCGGTCAGAATCACTGTCCAACATATACCTGTGGAATCCTTATTGATGTGCCACACATACGTGTCAAGATGTATAAAATATTAACTTCTGACAACTGGACTGTGCTGGAAGCTTCTTCCTTCAAAGTACGGCCACATCTTCACGTCCTCTTACAATGAGTTTCCATTCCTCCGGTGTTGTACTCAAGGGCAAGAAACATACAGAGGTCTCGTTGTCGACCAAGGATATCGACACTGGTGCTCAGCTCGTTGCTGGCTTAACTTTAGCTCTCGATCCCGATGAGGCGTTGAGAATAAGGTGCGCTGTGAAAACTACGTGCATATTACCATTGTCAGAAAGCCTTTCGTTTCAGGAGGAAGATCGATAGACATATCATGCCTCTGATGTGTGGTGAGTCGACCGCTGTACTCAGTCTTCTAAATCAATTGCGACTGACGATCACGGTTCAGTTCTTTACTGGTAGGTCGACTGTATTCACTACAAATCAGCGCTTACGTGTACATAGGATCCAATTCATGGACAAGACAACTTTGAATTATACGTCCATCCTTGGGATTCAGTAAGGATTGTGTATCGAGACTCATTCAACCCCAATACTAACATACGTTATCAGACAATCCACGAATCTGACCACAAATGAGTAAGTTAGGACGTTCTTACTCTTAGAATCGAAAGTTTGAAGTTCATATATCTTCAGGTACAATTGGTGAGACATGGATTACTCAAGCTTGCATGCGTCTTACATTATCTTTCAGGCTTAGCACGGTGTTCTATCTCGGTTATCTTGTCTTCGAGTATCCCCAGAACCTTGCTCTTCAGAGATTCCCGGTCGGGAAGTGGATGAGGTAGGCGTTGCAGGCATCATCGATGTAAATATCAATGACAGCCTGCATCAGTATCAATATCTTCGTCTGGGCAGTTGTACTTGCATGTCATGCAGCATGCAAAAACTTTACTGGGCTTGTTGTTGTGCGCTTGTTGTTAGGCGTATGCGAGGGGTCGATCACGGCTGGATTCTTGATCGTTAGTTCCATGTTCTACACGCGGGCGGAACAGACACTGCGGGTTGGTTATTGGTGTAAGTTTTCGTTCGCAAATGATCGTCAAAGTCGACTGATTAAAATCTAGTCCTGATGAACGGGACTGGTGCGCTTACTGGAATACGCTGCTTGATGTGCCGACTAAGCCCAGCGAACTTTAGCACAAATTATCTCTGGTTTCGTCAGCTTTGGTGTTTGCACATCAACACCAAAGGGTTTGAACCATGGCAATGGTGACTTTTATTTTCATTACTCCCTATTGTCTCTGATAGATCACAGGCTCATGATCATAACCGGTATAATGACGTTAATCCTTGCCGTCGTATTCTGGTGAGTCTATTCCCATTGCCTAGTATCCTTCACCGAGATCACCCTGCGCGATGAAGGTTCTGGTTTCCCGATTCACCTACGAACGCCTGGTTCCTCACTACTGATGAGCGGGCTAAAGCCGTGCAGCGCATCAAGGCGCGTCTGTCAAACGAATGATCTCCCCTTATTTTACAATTAGCGCAGGAGAACCAAACGGGTGTAGAAAACAAACACTTCAGACGGAGCAGTACGTATTAGATGCGATTGTGTTTGTTCATATTCCTCACGTACACATCT
>NW_024538342.1:0-9347 GCF_016628075.1 Suillus paluster
TGGACGCTTGCGTCGTGCCTCCTGCGGTTTGGTTTGATTACGGACTCCCTGTACTTACCGTTAGCTATGACGGTGTGAATTACATAAGGAGCAAATAACCAGTCCGGGACTGGCGCCCGCCCCGCTATGCCATGACACGAGTAGCTGGCACGTACACACCTCAAGTGTCGGCGTCGCTCACCCGGTTGCAGCAAGTACTAGTATTGCAGCAGCAACGTCTAGAGCAAAGGCTTGAGAGTTTCCAGAATCTCATACAGCAGAGGTCCAGCCGCGCTGAGGGGCCATTGAGCGAGGTTTCATCCTAGGTATGGCAATTCGATACTCCAATACTTTGTTCATCATCGCTCATATTCACAACTTAGTCATCAGACGGGAGCTGCACTTCTAGCGCATTATCACAGTACAAAGTGATACGTTCCTATTGGCTGATAGGCCGAAAGACCCACAGATCGTTGTTTATCGTCTCCTATTCACATCAGTGATAAGTTCTCGATAGCTTCGTCTGCCGCTTTTACGCACGAACAACGGGATAAATAACCTCACTGATGTTCAATTGGACCATTATACAGGCTTGCCGATTCAACCAGGGAGACGAAAGCTTCTTCTTTGAGAGCCTTTGTTAGTGGGCGAGGGGTTGAGATGCCTGTTGTAGTCACGTCACGTTGACAATATTTGAAGGCTTTTCTTAATCAACGCACGGACGTGTCCGTGCCAGCCTGTACCATCCTGACTACCGTCTGGGACGCACCACACTCAGCTGGTGACTGGGCTAACTCGGTTACAGCAACAGACACAGTACCCGGTCCATGTCCACTTACCGCGGGAACACGGTGCCTGTCATTGTCGTGGTGAAAGGACTGAATGATAGCAAGGCTGTCCATCTGTCATGTGATTTTCGGGTGTGGGGACTAGTTCTTATTTCGAGTGGAGACCTCGGCCAGCCGACGTGCTCCCCGTTGTGTATTAGTTATGATAGCGCCGTTTCCGTTTCCTCATAACAATATTGGATACAGTGACTCGCGATGTATTGTAATTCATCCGCTCACAATTTAATGGATGTTCTCGAGACTGAATCAGACGATGTGTGGGCATACTACCAACTGGGGTCGGGGACTGGCGCACAGGCGCCACTACGATCTCGTATATATGAATCGCTCTAGAGTCTACACTCAGTTCTCTCATGTTCAAATCATCTAAGAGTCACGCGAGTCCTTGGAATGGCTCTCGCTCACTTGGACGATTGATCATTAGGACATGACAATTGGTATTATGTAATTAAATTATCTGCCTAGTAGTTTGGTTCAGATCAACCAAGTGATTCGATGGTGCAAGTACCTTGGACGATTTGAACAAGATGCCAGGTAACAATCAATTCATCCATAGCACCTCATAGCACCTCGGTCATATGATATCCCGAGAGGTTAATATTTTAAGCTGATTGATGGGTCGTTGAGTCATCAGCATGATCAAGAGTCAAGCTCATTCATGATATCTCATAGTACTCATCGTCTTATTAGGCAAGTGGTATAAAAAGTTGACTATCCATGCGATTTTCTTACTCTGTACTTATACTGTAGTACTTACTCGGGTTCAGCCTGAGGTTGTTCAATCTTGAGAGCTGACTCACTTGCAGATTCGGAGTCTCAGGGACACGACACGATTCGTCACCACAACTTGAAGTTGCGCGCTCCATTGGAGTCAAGTCGGACCGTGACTCATTGAAAGTGTGTCTTCTTGCTTCTATGATGCTAATGGGTCCGAGGGGCGCGGCTAAGGTGATGGATTTAAAAAGAAGCGAGCTCAAGCCGATAGTCGACCTACCTGTTATCTGTTGAATGTCGTCTGGTATAATCGTCCTCTTTGTCACTGCATTCG
Organism: Suillus paluster; assembly: GCF_016628075.1. Lineage (NCBI taxonomy): Eukaryota > Fungi > Basidiomycota > Agaricomycetes > Boletales > Suillaceae > Suillus > Suillus paluster. The sequence goes on from NW_024538342.1 coordinate 1,876, forward strand.
CAGTTTACTTCTACAGCCGTTGACGCAGTAGATTGCCACTACCACCTGGGCCACGTCCAAAGTTCTTCACTGGAAATGCGCATCAACTACCCAAGCAGGAGTCTTGGCGGATGTACGCCACTTGGGCGGAAGATTATGGTGCATAATCTCCAGTTCTCTGCTTTCTGGGACACTTGCTAACCTACTTCTCGTAGGGCCCATCCTCTCCTTCCGTGTACCTGGCCAGCAGTTCATAGTGCTCAGTTCCCTAAAAACAGCCACTGAATTGCTCGATTCACGCGCCACTACGTATTCCGATCGTCCAAGATTATGGATGCACACAGAACTTGCGAAGCGCATGCTGACCGCGTTCAGCATATCTTTCAATCACGCGTATTTCAAGACTTATCGCAAGATGTTCAGAGCAAGTCTGAGTCCCCGCAATATACAAAGGTACCAGTCGCTGCAAATCGAAGAATCTCGAGTGTTGCTTGATGGTCTGCACAAGGACCCTGAACAATTTTTTGCGCACATCAGAAGGTAAAAAAAATCGTGATTGGGTTTGTTTTCTTCGCTTCTCATCGGAGGTGCAGGAACGCGGCGGCCGTTGTCCTTAATCTCGCATATGGCTGGAAGGTCACTAAGAATGATGATTATCTCATTGGCATCTTGCAAGAAAGCATTGCCATGTCTGCTATACTGTCCCGGCCTGGCCGTTGGTTGGTCGAAGTGATACCATCCTGTAGGTCATCTTTTCATTTTCCGAGTTATTATAAAGCTAAGCCAGCCAATCTTCTATGAGTGCGTTTCGTACCATCATGGTTCCCAGGCGCAGGTTTTAAACGCGTGGCCTTCGACCTCGGGAAAAAGCTAAGTAGGACTGATACCATACCATTTGACTGGACGAAACAGCAAATAGTAAGCTTTGCTATGCGATATTGTTACTTCCTTCATAAGAAGCTCTAACAATTGTCATCGCCTCTTAGAAAAGTGATAACTATGCTCCTTCGTTCGTCTCAGAACAGCTCCTTCGGGAGGATGGGTCCACAGTCGGCGCCGAGCAAGAAGAAATAATCAAGTGGTGCAGCCAGGGGATCTATGCCGGGGGAGCAGACACCGTAAGATTTTTTTTGCACCTTCCCTCATGCATTGTGAAACAATCAATTACATGAACAGACAGTAGCAGCCGCCACGTCCTTTGTTCTGGCGATGATGCTCTATCCCGAGGTGCAGAAGCATGCGCAGGCAGAGATCGATGCTGTCGTGGGCCAAGACAGATTTCCCACTTTCGAGGATAGAGAAAAGCTTCCGTACATCAGAGCGCTCATCCAGGAGATCCTCCGCTGGGCACCCGTGGCACCGCGAGGTTAGGCATATTCTTTTTTTTGTGGTTTCGTTCCCGCTCACTCTCAGTAACCCAGGGCTCAACCACCACGCAATGAAGGAAGACGTCTACGAAGGGTACCGAATTCCTAAGGGTGCCATCGTCATAGCAAACATCTTTTCCATGTCACGCGATAAAGAGACGTACCCCGACCCATTGGAGTTCAGGCCCGAACGCTTCCTCGGTCCCTCTCCCCAATTGGACCCGCACAAATTCGTCTTTGGGTTCGGGCGTCGTGCATGCCCTGGTGCGTGTCATTCGCATAACACTGCCCCAGTCAACACTCAGATTGTAATTGAATGAGTGCCTTCTATTTTAGGAATCCATTTTGCCGAAGCATCATTATACCTGAATATTTCTTGTACCCTTGCTGCGTTCACGATCGCTAAACCGCTAGATGAGAGAGGGGAACAGATTACCCCTTCTGCAGAGTTCGAGGGTGTTGGTCCAATTCGGTAACTCATCAATCTGTGACTCTAAATCGTATTCTTACACACCCAAAGGCACCCTAAGCCATTCAAGTGCAGGTTCGTTCCAAGAAACAAGGATCTATTGGCATCTCTCTCTTATCAATCAGCTCATCCGTCACTTTGAGCGAAACTGATTATAGCTGGTGTGTTCACAGTTTATTATAGTGTGGTACTGGCATGGCTCGGTGATTTTCATCTTCTCAACACAAACAGCTGTAACTGTAATCCAAATTTCATGCCGTGACGGCCTGTGATAGACGGTCGTTTCTCTCGTCAGCAGCCATACTTCTTAAATTACTGGGACTCCTGTGATTTCATACTACCGTCTTATCCCGTCTCCCCTCCTGTTGTCGTTTCGCTCCGTCTGCGTCTGCTGCAGTCGCCGCCATAATAAGTCAGAATTTCTTACCGGTTCGGGTCCTGCCTTTAGACTGGTACGCCTCAATTAGTGGTTTCTTACCTTGCTGCTGTGTAGTGCTAAACGGTCGAACTCGATGGAGCCTCGACTTCTGGTGGTTGTACTTGCTCAACCTGTGGTGCTTAAGCTTAGTCGTTCTCAGGGCTCCTCGATGTCGTGACCACGTTTGAATATTCTGCGGTTTGATTGTAGTGTCATGCAATTCTTGGTGCTTCTGCCAATTCACCGCTGGAGTTGTCAGGGGTGAGGTCGTCGGTACGTGCTGAAGGAGGGTGTGATATTAATTGAGAGTGTGTGTGCGTTAGTAGGATGCGGTGAAGCGGTGTTCCCTCTCCTAGCGCCCGGAGATGGGGGAGTAGGCTTCACAAGCCTTGAAAGAATTACCAGCTATATAGGCCCCCCTCAGAATCGGTTACTCGGATCCACAAACCGACCTTGCAATTTGATTCTCGACGACGCGAACAGGAAATTAGGGCGCTGCGGAACCGGATTCAAATCGTGCGAGTTCATCAGTTAACTCACTTGGACGATTTAGACACGACACAATTAGTATTGGTCAACTCATCTGGTTTAGCAGTTTGCTTCCGATTGACAAAGCGATGTGTTGATCACTTGGTCGATTCGAATAAAACGCCATTGGTAATGATCAACTCACCCATAGCACTTCCATCATCAGAGATTAACATTCACTACCCGGATATCCGAGCTGACAGATGGGTCAAGTCACATCAGCGTTGATCAAGCTCAGTGGCCACGGTGCTCTTGGTATTTTAGGCAGCGTTCAGGGCCATCCCAGCGGAATATGTCAGGCAAGAGATGATTTCGGGGGCCATTAGTAAGGCTCCAGAGTGTGAGTGCCGCACCCTGGGCGCTATGTAATTGTCAGTGTGGCTCCGACTCCCCTCGCTTTATTCATGTCATAGATCAACACATATATGTAGGTACAACAGCTAACTTCAGGAAGGCTACATGGATGGACAGAGCATGCACCACCACTACTTACACGGACAGTGATTCATCCTGCAGATAGTCGGATCGTCAAAGGTAACACAGCTTCAGTAGAAGCATCCACATTAGTATGGCTCAGATCACGTTCTTCTTTCTTCAGTCGGTCAGGCATCTCCTGCAACATGTCCAGGATGGAAGGACATCATTTCTGTGTCTGTTTTAAAATGCGATAATGCAATAAATAACTTCAGCAAGCCAATTATGAATATATAGTGTGAAGATGGGGGGTATAGCGCCTGGTACAATAATGTTCGATGTAGTGAGACCATTGTCTGTCTCGTCCTCCGAAAACAGGATCGGCGACCTAGCTGCTCGCAGACGGAAAGGCTGCATAGAATTGAACGTGACCAATTTACAATTGAAAGAAACCCCCCGAGAGCGGTTGGCCATTCTTTCTTCCCATTATGTCAGATTGAACGATCTCCGACTCCTGCATGGTGAGCATAGTCATCGGTTCCCTGCTGGAGTCGACGTCCCGGACACCTCGCCCTCTAAATCGAATGCTCCTCATTTGCGCAGGTTGCTCGGTGGGGGGCCTGCCGCCTACGTTGAAATGCACTTGCAGGATAATGAGGCAGAATATGATTCCCTGAAGAAAAATCTTACGAGCAGTTTATGTCCAAGCCAAATCAGCTTACCACAGTAGGAGCGATAACGCCCAACACAACGTATTCGCCATTGGATTTGATCAAGAATGCTGCAAGGAGTGCAAGGACACACGTAGTATATAAAGGGCCGCTCTCAATGATGACGATGAAGACGGGTAAAAAAATGCCAAGCCCTCCTGGCATGAAACGGCGATTGCGATAGATGCGCCAGGCAATCAAAGCTGCGTTGTTCTGGTCATCAGGTGCCTGCAGATCTGGTGCAACAGACGTACTGGTACAGGTGGCGCTGGTAAACATGGTCAATGTATAGAAAGTGGCGATACACCCAGAAATAGCAGCAGGGATATTGAACATCAGACTGGTCCGAGAGAAGGGCCAAATAAGATAGTACCCAATGGCTAAAATGCCATGGAATAAGATGATCGAATAACGCCTATCGGAATACTCACCCGCAGTGGCCGACAGAACGATACAACCAGGAATGGCAATGAAGAGGCTTCCGTTGTTGAACGCGTAAACTCGCCAAATCTAATACCCTACTCAGAGGAGAGCGAACATCTCGGGTGGTGAAACTCACAAGTACACCATCAGCAAGAATGGTTTGCGTGACATAAAGTGATATCAATACGAGATTCAGCAGTGAAGCCATGTCGGAATAATAGGCATCGGCACCAATCGTATCCACCTGGAATATGAATGCCTCTAACCCTTGAATAAAATCTATGATTAGATGCTGAAAGTGATCGTGTTAAACTTATTCCCCCAAGAGGATTGATCACACTCATGGCCGTTGCGATGCAGAGCAGCAAGGTTGCCACTGGGATAAGAAGTCGCCGTTGAATGCCAGTTTTCTTGAAGAGGACGAACAGCGTTAACCAGTACAAAGTGAAGAACACGCCTATTTTAAATAGTGAGATCCGACACCATCACTCTTCTACCAGTAGGTAATGCACCGTACAATAAGGTCTCAAAAACAAACCTAAGAATGCAGCTTTGGCCAGAGATATGCTCATGGTCGGTTATGTCACTTGACCACTAAGCCAGAATCGCACAGGAGACAGGCCAACGATGTTTCTGGGTGGGGTCGAGCGCAGGAAGTGAATAAGATGAAGACCGTAGATGTGTTGCTGTGCGAAGCTGTGTCCCTCAAAGCGTACTAGTAGTATGTGAAGGCATTCATGATGGTGTCCATGTTGTTATTGGATCCATGAAGCCTATCTTATCACTGTCAGTATATTTATACCGCAGTAGTGATGTAGAATGAAATGACTTACTGCGCAGTGCAGTGAGCCTACCTGAGCGGTGAGCCTCCGCAGCTCAGCGGCTGAGGGCTCTGATCACAGCTGTTGCGTACAATGTGAAATCTCAGCGCTACCTATTTATAGGTAGACTAAGGTAGTGGGTTTTGTACCACAGTTTGTACCTCTGCCAAAATTTTGATTCTGGTAGCCCGATGCAAGATCTTCGTGTCCCTGAGTTCGAGTCGTTTGTAGGAGGTTTCCTTACTTTTCCGTCGTCAAACACAGCATCGAGGAATACCTAAAAAGGAAATTTATATTGCCAAGCGGCCCAAGCCTTTGAGCGTTTCTCTCTTTGTCTTTCACGGTGGAGCGGTGCAGACCAAGAGCCTGCCTGCCTCTGGGGAGGCCTGGCAATGATGATGAGCTACTCTACGACAACGCCCGAACATCACCAAAATTACCGAATCCAGACATCACATGACATGTTGACATTTCTGACGCCGCCAATTATATATACCCGTCATATTCGACATTTGAAATAACGTCACGATATGATGACGTCGAACATACTGTCTGTCAGACACAGGTCATCTAGTAGAGTAGCTGTCAGCCAGATATCAGATACATCCAATGTATTATATAGAGTAATACTAGTGATATATGATGAAACTGGGTGGAACCCAAGTAAAGTACCTAAAGGACTCCCTCAACAAGCACTCCTTCAATTATTCCCATTTTATCAACTAACGACATCCAGAATGCAGTCTCGTTGGACGGCACCTACTGCTTCAACTTGAATATAGGCACTCCGGGCACCAAGGTACCTTTATCATTTTGCTTGATGCTTATCTTGGATCGAAAAGCGCCCGAAACTTGAATCTAATATCGCCAAACAAGGACAAGCACATCAATATCAATATTGCACATCGCATATTTTACATCTTATCTTTCTCTTCCACCACCATGGCGCATTGCAAACGCTCTGCCTCCATTTCATCATCATCTTCTGAATTATCCCACAGTTCCAGGTTATCAGTATTGTCAGTAGCCACCTCTACTTGGCGACCCACAGAAAACTGAACTCGCTGTCATCATCAAGAAGGTGAGTGTATGCGCATATATGCACATATTATGTACTTAATTCACCCACCAGATGGATGCTGCTATTTCAGTGACTTGCTCTGATGACACCTCACATCTGAAGAGTCAAATCGGCCATTATGTGGCTTCAATACCACCTAGCAAGAGTCCATGCTTAATCACGCTCCGAGTCGTTCGTGCAATCTAGGTGCGTCTTTTTCACTTATCTCTGCATGTACATCACTGACATGTATCTACATATATGTTATTGTCTGCAACTGTCGCTGCTTGTCTGTACTACTTGTTTGTACTTGTCTCTGCTGTCCTGTGCACGTTTGCGCCTGGTGATTGTCTTTTCATTCACCCAAGATTCGTTTGTATTCATTTGTGCTTGGTCATGCAATCTAGGTGCGTCTTTTTTCACTTATCTATGTATGTACGCTGACAAGTATCTACATATCTATTTGTGAAGTTGTGTACATTTACTTTTTGGCACTTCGTTGCGGCCACTTCGCGTGCTTGCACACATCTACGCTTGTCTTCATTTGTCTCAGGCTGCGCTCGTTTGTATCTGGTGTAAGGATTCAATATCCTTTATGCCCTGACTGCACTTCAAAATGAAGATGATCAAATCGCCACGCATTGAACTCATCCATGTGACACACTGATGTGAAGAGCGTCACTCTTCGCATCCGAGTCACACGGATACATTCCTTTACATCTCCTTTTCACTTTCTTTCGTTATCTCACCTTGTGCTCACGCTCCACGATCTCCTTGCTTCACCGAAGTATTTTCACCTCTCCATATGCTTCGTATTCCCATTCAGGTCTAGCCAAGTACTCGAAAACGTATATAAACCGCCCATGTACACTCATACCTAGAGCAGAATCCAAGACTCTGATTCCCCGCTCCAAGCACGAAAAGATCCTCACAGCACCAGCCTTACAGACTCTCTCATTGTTCCCACTTTCATGTAGTAAAACGACACGTCTCGCATTTCTCGTCTTCTCGTTCCAATTCCCCATCAAACTATAAGTCAGCCTTACAAATTTGGAGCCCACCGCGAGGGGAATTGTTCTCGAGCAACCCCTTGCACCCCGAGTTTGATCCGCTGATTGTTCTCTTCTAGAACCCGGTCTTTTGACCAACTTAGAATTCTCGCAATTACTAAGTACTACCACCCTAACGCGCAGCTATGCCTCCAACAGAACGAGCCTCTGCCTGGCCACCTCGAAGAAAACCTCACCAAGAAACGCCAAAGCTGTGCCAACACCTACAATGCC
>NW_024538343.1:0-9328 GCF_016628075.1 Suillus paluster
AAGTCCAGGTAAGTCCGGAGGTCAGACACAAGGGGAGTTTGGTGGAACTCTGGAAGGCTAGGAGCAAATAGAGTAAGGCTACTTTGGACAAGTCCGAGTAGAAATGGAACAAGATAGACTACCCTAAGGTAGAGCTGGAGATATAGTCTTAAGGAACAAACCCCAAGACTCGGAGGTGGACAAGAGATCAGACTCAAGTCCAGAGAAACAGGAATGAGCAGGAACTAAGATGATATTTGAACTGAGGAGGTACAGAGTTTTACAGGAGTTTATATACTGTAGATATCATGTAAGTAATCAGTCAGCAAGTAAAAGGCTATGCCCAAAGCATATGGAAAATCTACTAGTAAGTATACAACGGATCAAAGAAATGAAGTCAAAAATGAAGTGCAGACAGACAGATCAGTAAGCAGGCAGAAGGTGTATGACCAGTAGCCAGAGAGCAATAATCTAAAAGGAGATAGGTGTGAGTCTGGAGATGAAAATGGAGCACTGGACAGAGAACAGGACAGAAGCCCAAACTTTTATAGGGAGAATCTGGAATTCCATGTGCAGAGGTATGGATATGACAGGCAAGATGATGTATGTTCAAGTGCATTTGGAATTGCAGTTGAATGATGGGTAATAGCATTTGCAAATATGTTGGCACATTTTGTATCCTGTGTGACAGTCAGCACTGTGAAGTCATCTGACACTGTATGCAACCTGTACCAGCAAGATTAGACTTTGTGAGTTCAACAGCCACTGCACGACCAGTCCCTCTAACTGTTCAAACCACCCAAATGAACTGCCAATTCATTACAAACACATATGCTTGTTAGTATTCAGCATCATTCAGAGTCCAGCGCTTTTCAATACTCAGCCATCGCTCTAGATCAAGTATGACATTCATTGAAAGTAGGAGCTTATTGTGCATGACTTGACGCTCAGCCTCCCAGACCTTGGTTGCCACTTGAGCTTGTTTCCAAAGACCAGAATTCTGTGTAAAATCAGTGGAAGTGTACAATAGAAACTGGACCGAGTGTAATCCCCCAGTACTCAGCCCTGAAAACCTTATCAGCTGAGCATGTTTGATAGTATTAAACACTTACTCAGCCTTAGTGAGTGACTGCAGTGCTTCCACATACACAATCTTCTGAGGATCATACTCTTGCTCTGTCAAAAGACTCTCAAGATACTCTAACTCCTCAATATTCCAATGCTCGAAGTTGGTATCCATGATCCTCAGTTGAATTTTGAGTTTTCTACAACAGGTGTCAAATTATCAATGATATCAAGTGCTTGCTTGTAATTTTGGTACAGAAATTGACCTAGAAGAAAATTTTAATGTGCTAAAGTTTGATGATGAGAAGTTGTAATACTGTCATATCCTGTACCTCTGGATCCAGAATTCCAGATCTACTTCATTAAAGTCCAGTCCTCCGTCCTGCTATTCCACCCGGCACTCCGTCTTCATCTCCACACTCACCCCTAACTCCTTTTAGATTAGCTATTGCTCCGGTCACCGGTCATGTCCTATTCCACTATGCTTACTGATCCGTTCATTCTTACTTCATTTCCGACTTCCACTGCTTTGATCTGTTACACTTAGTAATAGACTTTCCACATGCTTTGTACATAGCCCTTACCTTTGCTGACTGATTTACTTACATGATACCTACAGTATATAAGCCCCTGTAATACTCCAGAACTCCTCAGTTTGAATATCATCTTAGTTCTGCTCATTCCTGCAATCTCCGGACTTGAGTCTCACCTCTTGTCCACCCTCCGAGTCTTAGGGGTTAAACCTTAGGACTAATCCTCTGGCTCTACCTTAGGGTAGTCTAAACCTCTGTTCTGTTTCTACTCCAGATTTCCCATAGTAGCCTTACTCCGTCCCCACATAGTCTTCTGGAGTTCCGCCAAACTCCCACAACATTTGTCCTCTGGAACTCCCCGGACTTCCATCGGACTTCCCCTCTGCCCACCGGAAATTTAAGGGCATGTACTCAGGTAAGGGGCACAGTGCATGAGCTGAAGCCAAAGCCCTTTGAGTAACCTCCCCCTTGAGCACGACCTTAAAAAATACTCAGTTTTTGGTACCAATCTTGATCCCATTGGTCGAAGTGTAAATCTATGAATTGAAGCCAGTGGAAATATGAAGCATGCTGTATGACCGGAGCAACAGCATTAGAGCCTGAGAAGACTCATTCACAAGTTTCAAGGTCTTCTATTCTGAGACCTCGTTGAAAAAGCATGTGGAATTGAAGTTGACAATGTTGATTATGTGCATGACCATGGAAGGAGTTGACAACAAAGTGATGATTATAATTCTTGACTTTCACTGCTATTGAGCTTGTGGCTGCAGTTTTGGTGAATAAATATCCAATATTGTAACCTATCACTCCATCAGAACTGTAAACATCAATGAGCTTGTTCGCCATTGCTAGGGTGTATTTCACACTTCAAAATTCAGATAGTGTAATCAAATAATTTAGATGAAAGTGGACGAACAGTTCTCCACACCATCTCATCTCAATAAGAGTTTGAATGATACCATGGTGACACACACTGATGAAGACACCAGTCTGATCGAAGACATCGATTGTCTTGTCACTGACGGTATTCACAGCTTTCCAGTTTTCAGTGCACACTGACTCGTCAGAAGGTTCCAAATTGCTTGTCTCTGCATTATCAGTAGCCATATGTGTGCCTGGGTGCAATTGGACATCATCTTTGAACACTTCAACATCGACTGGAAGTATGAGATATGAGGAGTTGAAAACTCATTTGTCAGCATGTCCAGAGTCATTGATGTGTTTGAGAGAATTTTTACCATCAACAGAATCCAGATGAGCAGGGTAAAGTAACAGTTCATTGGGCTGCTGCACTGTAGCATCAATTATGTATAGTATATTGAATTGATTAGTATCCAACCTTAACATTACATGGTGGGCATGCATGCAACATGCACCAATTTATGATGTCTCATTGAAGAGCCTCGTCAACAAGGGCTTTGACGCCACATAAAATGCAAAGATATGCATTAAATGCAATGGCAAATTGATCTCAAAATGATTGAAAGTATGTCTGCTACTGTAGCGTGAAAAACAATGATAGCAAAATATAGAAGATTGCAAATTATGTTGTGGAGGGCACATAAGACCTTCACCATTGCCTGGACACTGAATGAAGACTTTTGATGGCAGATCTGATAGTACAACTCAAGGCAGTGCAGAGATACAGCGATTGGGGGTTGAAGTGGCAAGCAGCCAAGAAAACCTAGCTTCAAGAGGGAGATGTTAGCCAGTTCTTCATGATCCTGAGAAACAGCTTTGGTATGTGTGTGACCTAAACTGAAATTTAGTGCTGGTCTCAACAACACAACCAAACCTTATATGCAACATCAATAGTTGAAACATGAAACATCAAGCCTGATACTTGAGGCTGGTCAGTGCCCACTTGATTGGGATCATTGTGCTTCCACCGCAAGTAGGCATCAACAAGGGATGGCATTTGCGAATTCCACGCTGCATGCATCTGACAGTTGTGGTGAAGTTGAGTGTGAGGTGCATGCTGACAATGATGTTTGCCTTGAATGCTGAGATATGGTGTAGCACAAGTCAGTAAACACATAGTAGTTGAAAACAATACACATACCATGCAATAACATGCGTTCTAGTGGCAGTAACTGCATGCCCATCATGACTGGCTATAGGTGTGTCTATGTCATTTCTCTTGTCTTCTTCATCAGAACTAGGTCTCTCAATTGCTTCATCAACGTCCATCAGACCATTGCTCCCATCTCCACAATCAAACATTGTATCTAGGTGTTAAGGTCGTGCTCAAGGGAGAGGTTGCTCAAAGGGCTTCGGCTTCAGCTCGTGTGCTGCGCCCCTTGCCCCAGTACGTGCCCTTTAATTTCCCGGGGACAGAGGGGAAGTCCAACGGAAGTCCAGGGAGTTCTGGAGGACTTAGTGTCGGTGGAGTTTGGCGTAACTCCGGAAGGGTTATGTGGGGACAGAGTAAGGCTACTACGGAAGTCCGGAGTAGAAACAGAACAGAGGTTAGACTATCCTAAGGTAGAGCCGGAGAAGTAGTCCTAAGGTTTAACCCCTAAGACTCGAAGGTAGACAAGAGATGAGACTCAAGTCCAGAGATTGCAGGAATGAGCAGAACTAAGATGGAGAGTTGGAGGTATAGTCAAAGGAATCAATCCTAAGACTCGGAGATTGACAAGAGACAAGCTTAAGTCTGGAGGTACAGGAATGAGCAGGAACTAAGGTGATATTCGAACTGAGGAGTTCTGGAGTATTACAGGGGTTTATATACTGTAGGTATCATGTAAGTAAATCAGTCAGCAAAGGTAAAGGCTATGTATGAAGCATGTGGAAAGTCTATTACTAAGTGTAATGGATCAAAGCAGTGAAGTCAGAAATGAAGTAGGAATGGACGGATCAATAAGCATAGTGGAAAGGACATAACCGGTGACCGGAGCAATAGCTAATCTAAAAGGAGTTAGGGGTGAGTGCGGAGATGAAGGCGGAGCACCGGGCAGAATAGCAGGACGGAGAACCGGACTTTAATGGAGTAGATCCGGAATTCCGGATCCGAAGGTATGGGATATGACACTAGGTCTCCTGGATGGTTAGAGGGTCACACATAAATTGCTGCTTCAGCAAGAAGTTATTGAGTTTGGGTGTCAATTGCTGTCAATAATCAGGTGGTCTGTAAGGTATTACACAAACATGCAATACACACATTGATGGAGCACCTGGTTTTCTTGCTCAAATGTAAGGCGATCCTCACAGATTTTGCTCAGATTTTCCTTGCTCGTTCTGCTTGTCTCCAAGTCCAGGATGACAGTCTCTTGAACTGAGCCAAATGTTGAATGAAATCTGTGCTTCTTCACCATAGCATGCAGGATGTGAGGTGGATGGTTGATGTTACGCCGAAGTATAACACAGGCAAACAATAGTCAATAAGACCAAAGGTCTGTCGATACGTTCAAGACAACAGTCTTAAGAACGTCCTAAGCTTAAGTCAAGGCTAAGTACCGAAGAGGTAACTTAGAATCAAGTCAGATGTTTCAGAGGAAAACCAGCGTAGGTTAAGCTGAAGAATCAGCGTCACCTAGCCAAGGTTTATATAGTCCAGAGGGTACAGGGTATGACGTAATAATAGGTATGTATCAGTAAGCACATGCATAAGCAATGAGGTGTCTGAGTAATACCAAACTAAATACAACATGATAAGAGACATGCTTAGAAAGCGTGGATCAAGGGAAAAAGAAGCAAGATAAGCACAGCCGTAACATCACCCCCTTCTTACATGGAAAGTCCCAGACTTTCACTCAAGACCATGATGCCGCTCGTCTTCAGTTCCTCCAAGCCCGTCTAGGGCCTCAAAGAAACCTCTTTCCTCCATAAGGATCAACGTCAATTGTTGAAGCTTCTCTTTGATGTCTTGGATGCTATAGTTGAGTGAGAAGAGTTCTTCTTCTCTGTACTCGGTGTTATGCCTTTCCAAGGTATTCTTGAGATGATCTCCGAGACGATAGAGGTCATAAAGGGCATTGAGCGCAGGCTCGGTGTCAATGATGTCTTTGATAGGGTTCTTGAAAAGTTTGGACGACAGCATGATCCTACGACGAAGTCTACGATCTTCAAGATCGGACAAGTAGGGGTCAGTCGCTACTTTCCAAGGAGCTGCTCGTCGACGAGCTGCAACACGCTCACGTGTACAAATAGTGGTAGGACTGGCAGGGGTATCAATGAACGTGGGGATAACTGGTTCGTTAAATATTTGGTATGGGGACGATTGTCCCGAGGGCGGCAAAGGAGAAGTCGGACGAGGGGGTTCAGGAGAGTTCCTCTGACTGATAGTCATGTAATGAGGGCATGGGGAGAAGACAGGAAATCTAAGATTGGGGATAGGAACATTCAGAGCGCTGCTATGTGTGATGACGAGGTTTATATCTTCGTCACTGGAGGAAATGTAGTTACGTCCACCGGTAGAGGGCATGGTTTGAATGGCTTAGTGATGATGGTTCGAGTTGAGAGGGGAATTAGTCGATGTGCCTGCTTATATCTGTTCAAGATTTCAGCGGAGTTGGCTAAATCAGACTCTGATAGCCATTCATTATCGGCCGATGGGTAACCTTTCCATTTGACAAGGAAGCGTCGCTGTGAGAGAGTTCCTTTATGTCCGAGGATGGCTTCTACCTCGTGTTCTTCTTCTCCATCAATTAGGTCAGGAGGTGGCAATGGGAAGTTAGGGTCGTGTTCTTCATTTTCTCGATAAGGGGTAAGAAGTGCCTGCGTGGAATACCAGATGAACACGCCATTGGTTTGGGAGTTTTAGGCGGTATGTGACTGGTCCAAGAACTTCCGAGATAGTGAAAGGTCCTTCTCTTTTGGGTGCTAGTTTCCTATTGGGGTAATTGAGATGAAGGTTCTTTGCTTCTAGCCAAACCTTGTCGCCTTTTTTTAAAGGGTGTGAACGATCGAGTGATTCTTTGCCTCATGGTTTGTCTAGCGAGTTCGTGTGAAGATAAGGCTTCTTCTCTGGCTTTCTGGAGTTTCTGATATTCTCACTTTGACGGCTGGGAGATCCAATTTCTCGGTAGCCAATGGTAATGCTTGAGGGTGGTATCCCATCATGAGATAGAACGGAGAAGCGTTGCGTGTGGAGTGATGTCGGGAATTGTGTACGAATTCTGCCATGGGAAGTTTTTCTGACCATGAGGTCTGGTCGTTCGCACAGAAGATGCGGAGATACACTTCTAATTCTTGATTTACTCGTTCTGTTTCTCCATCAGTTTGAGGGTGGAAGGCAGTGGAGAGCGCGATTTTGTATCCGAGAAGTCTTCCTAGTTCTTGCGCGAACTTAGCTGCGAATTGAGGTCCTCTTGATGTTTTGAATGCGGCTTTCCATCTGTCTGGTCCATGAATTCGAACATTATTGTATCCTGCGCAAACATCCATTTTCGTGAAGATTGTTGCTCCTTTTAATTTGTCGATAAGATCAGGGATGCGAGGAAGTGGATATGCATCTTTTACAGTTGCATCATTGAGTTTTTGATAATCTTGACATGGGCAAAGGGATCCGTCTTTCTTTCCTATGAAGAAGAAAGGTGATGCTTGAGGGGACTGTGATGGTACAATAGTCCCTTTGCCAAATGTTCATCTACGAATTCGTTCATCGCCTTTTCTTCTGGTGCGGATAATGGATAGATCTTGCAAGATCGTGGTTCGAAGTCGGGGTTTTCAGTTTGATTTGTGATCAAAAGGGTCGAGACGGGGGGGTAGAGTGTCCATGGCTGCTTTGTCAAAGACGTCCTTGTACATGTGGAAGACTTCAGGCACAAGTTCTTCAACGTCTTTGGTTTCTCTTTAGCATATGCTTCTTGTGGCTAGTTGTTGGGCAACATTTGCAGCCTTTCGTACAGGAATTGGGGAGAACATGAATCGAGCAGAGTTGGGGAACTTTAGAGATTCTGTTTGTTCGAGACACAAAGGAAAAGGAAGAAGGAATATGTTCCTGGGTGAGTGGTGAATCAAAGTTGATTTCTCATATACTCCCACAAATTCTTCTCCTTTGACGTAAGCAATAAGAACTTCGTCATCTTGCAGTTCTTCTATTATTTCTTCTAGTCTTCTTCTTCTTCGGGTAGAAGCTCCGGTTGTTCCTCGGGAATTTCCTCCGAGGGTGTATAGGCTTCTTCATCTAAGATTTCTTCTAGTCTGGGTTGCATGGAAGCGTGTTTGTTTCTATCAGTGATAAGGGTTTGAATCATGACTGGGTCTTCTTCTAGCGAGATTTCGCTTTTAGCCCAATCAATAGTTGGATTTTCATTCTTGAGCCATGGAAGTCCAAGGGTGAATGTCTTCGCCTCCTAAGGAGGGGGTAATGAGGAAGGTGGCGAACATAGTTTGGCCTCCTGCTGAGAAGAAAAGATTGCAGGACTTTGCTAATAGTTCCTGCTTTGTTCTTCGTTCCATCCACGTTCCGGACTTCGATTTGTGAAGAGAGATTGTGAGTTGAGAAGTTGTTCTTTCGTACATATTTCCAGTCAATGAATGTCCCAGCGGCGCCTGAATCAATTAGGGCAGCAGCCGCTTTTGTCGGACTTGCAGGATTCATCGAAATAGGAATGCGCATAGAATTCGAATCGCCTACAGAAGATACAATGAGTCCGATAGATGTACTAGGGGTTTCCGACGCCGTCTGGTCTCCCCATTTAGAAATCCTTCTTAGAAGAAGAAGGTACTTTCGACGCCTTCCAAGCTTTCCAAGCGAGGAATTCCTGATACTCTGCATTGATCATCTTGTTCGATCTTGGTTTCACGGACTGGTCGTCCAGCCGGTTTTCTGCCAACCGGGGGCAAGTCTCTGTGGTTGGGGCAATCTTTCATAAGCCCTTTCTTTCCACACTTAAAGCAGAGTCCCAACTTGCGATGTCTGTCTTGCTCAGACCGAGAAAGTCGAGTGTTGCGAACTGGAGTTGCTTCTTCATTGTTGATGTCGACTTTGTCTATGTCCATTGCATATGGGTCGTTCTTCTTCGAGAAGTTTCCAGAGTTTATGAGCTGCCTCCTAGATTCGTATTCTCTGGTGGCTTCAATCCACTCTTTGATATCTGCGGGCATTTTCTCCCTAATGAGGATTGCTTCTTGGACTTCTTTCCTGAGTCCTTGTCTGAAACACGTTGTTTCGACGTCTGCATCTATGCACTCGGCTTCTGCCGAGATTCATTGAAATAGGCAATGTATGCCAAATAGTGGAGGTTTGTTTCGCTTTCATCAACATGTTGATGGCAGTGAGTGTGTCGTTCTTTGGGAAGAACACTGCCTTGAATTCCTTAATGAATTCATCCCATTTCCCATAGGGGTCACGGTATCATGTTTTTTATTAATCCATCCTGTGGCCCATTGTTGAGTGTGTCCTTTCTGCATGAATGACGTTGCGAATGCAATGCATTTTTCGTGGTTGTCGTAGATGTCTTTGTTCACGTTATGTATGTAGAAACGGACGTCCACCAGGCTTTGGCCTGTTTCTGCGAACCATCAAAGATGGCCAGTCTGTTCAGATTGATTTCACCCATTTTCTTAGGTGGTGGTCTAGGTGTCTGTGGTGGTGGAGGTGTTGGGAATCTGGGTGGTGGTGGTGGTGGGTTTGATGGTCCTGGTTGATCAGGTCCGTATCCTTCAAAGTATTCATTTTTATCCTGTTGGATGGAGAACCTGGTTCAGAAAAGTGTTCTTCTTCTTCTTGGTCTGACTCCGAGGAGTATCTTCTTTGTTCTCTATAAGCCACGATGTATCATGACGACTACTAGGGTACGTCG
>NW_024538344.1:0-9328 GCF_016628075.1 Suillus paluster
TCTAAAAGGGGAAAGAGGTCCAGTTGAATGGAGATGTTATGGAAGGGGACCGGTTGAGCGTCAAGCGGAGCGGATACAAATGATGATCGGGCGGAGCGGAGGATGAATGGAGTGGAGGGGGTCGGAAAGCGGAGCGGATATTGATATTAGGGCGGTCGGATCAGGTATATGACAATTACCGCCCGATCGCTGATCCAACGCGTACATATTGATATCTGCTCCAACTTATGTCTTCGGCCTGTGTAAAGTACTTACAACTATATCCTTGGTACATAGCTTTACAACATAGTTATCCTGGTCACTGCCTCATACATAGTAGTATATAACATATCATGTACTTAGATATTTTCCTCAGTCTTAATATTACTTGTCTTCTCGCAGTTACATCTTGTGAGAATTCTCAGTAGGACCTTGCCTCCTCTGGACACAAGTCTCAACTTGTTGTCACCTCCGACCCTCCGACCCCTCCGACCCTCCGCTCCGACTTAGAGCCATGCTCTAAGTCTTTCCCTTATACTCCGCCCCTATCAAATATTCTCCCTTGTCCCTCTGCATTATCCTCCGCCTTCCCCACCCCTACCAAACATTCCCCCTGCTCCTATCCACCCTCCGCATCACTCCCTGCCTTCTCCGCTCCGCTCCTAGTCGGTCTGCCACTAGTAGCTCTTACTCCCTGACCCTCAAAGCGGACCAAAGCGGACCACTCGTCCTACCATTGGACAATGTCGGACCCGCTCCAAATTTGGGGCATGTACTCGGCTAAGGGCACAGCGCAAGAGCTGAAGCCAAGCCCCGACCCCTCTGCTTCCTGAGTTGGCACGGTACCTAACACTATGCCAAAACGGAAAATGTTCAATGTTGCAAACCTTGAAAGTTGGGAAAAGTCACTCAGTCACTCAGGAGACAAAGAAAATGTAAGAAAACTTATAATTTAAAGTAGCCTACAGAAATACTAACACAATGGCCACAGGAAGTCCCAATGACAATCAATGTGTCCAAGTCTACTCTGTCCAGTCTGAAGAAGAAAAAGAAGAGGAGAGTAACAGCTACTACAGTATTGGATCCTCCTCCCTTTGTGCTACCAATAATAGAGCCATCTCCACTTTGCGAGTCCGAGCCTGAGCATCCGAGTCAATGTGTCATGGAAGAAGCTTCTCCCCCAGATCCAAACATAACTATGGCTAGTGCCAAGATAGATACTGTAACAGGGTTCTACAAGCCCTCACCACTGTCAAGGAGGCACACTTAGCCTTCAATGACATCAAGAGGATTCTTAGGCCACCAAAGAAGACTGCTGGCTACCATGACCCTGAGCTTGACTTGGTCTTTTGTTGCTGACTCAAAGGAATGAAGCAATTCTTGTGGGCCTATGTTGACCGTCAGTCTTCAGCATATGGAAAGTGGACAATGGCATCATTATTTACTGCAAAGGCTCTAGAACAGAAGCCCACACACTCATGAGTACTGTCACGAATCCCCAATACAAATCATTTTTCATTTCTCAGTTTCCCTCCAGTTACTTCTCGTTCCTGAACTGGTCACGTGACTTCGCTTCCTGTCACAGTTTCACCTCTTCACATATCACCTGCTGTATCTCCAATTGGCTCCCCTACTCCATGGGCTAGAATGATCTCTCTTCCTATTTGATTAATCTCCGTTTATGATCTCATCGCTTATATATCACGACATTGTGCTATGTCATCCGCAGTATCATACAACTCTTTTCTCATTGGCTGATTTCTTTCATACTCAGATATCTTCTATTCAATCTTATGTATATAAGTAGGTTAGTTAGCATAAGTACTCCTTAAACTTACAGCTGATTCCATAACTATGCGGAATCGAAAATCAAAACTTGTGCATCGGAAACGCCTAGACAAGGACCCTGTAAGCACCTGAGTGAGAGAATTCGCAGTGCTTGATCACAACAACTGTGTCATTCAATGCTACCACGCACCGTTTCAGATGATTTGAAAGCTCAAATCCCTGTTCTATATCGACGTGGGTACTCCATCAAGTATATCTGCCAATCTTACTTGGAGTCAAAAGACTCTTGTATACAAAGTTTTACAGCTCTTTCCCTCGCAGCATATCCATAGCAAGAATACAGGCCGGCATCACATTCTCACCATTGATGATATCGCTTTCATCACTGCCATCCTTTGTCACCATCCTACAATGTATCTCGACGAATTACAGCATGAATTACACTCTCACTGCAGTGTGTTTGTGTCTGTGCAAACACTTCTTCGCACATTTTGGCGGCTACATCTCAATTGCAAACACATCTCCACTTATGCTCTTGACGAAACGAGGAAAAATGTGCTATTTTTATGAATAGTATTGCTGAAATTGTGCCCGACCCTGAAATGCTGATGTTCGGTGACGAGGCTGCGAAAGATGAGAGAACCCTCATTCAATGCTATGGCAGGGTCGAGAATTGGTACAAGGTATGTCAAATTTTGCTTTGATTGACATGTAATAACTAGTTCGTGTCAGATGCATCCAAAGGAAGTGCTTCATGCGAGGCAAACACTACTCGATCCTCCCAATCCTGACTCTTGATGGAATCATTGCTTATGATATCATCGAGGGACCAGTGACAAGTGAGCGATTTTCACAATTCTTATGTGAGCATGTGGTAGGTTTTGTGAATGTGACGAAAGATCAGAAGTTGACTGGTTTTTTACAGCTGCCTTTAACCAACCTGTATCCAGGGCCATGCAGTGTACTAGTTTTAGACAATTGCTGCATTCATCACACTGACAAGGTCCATTGTCTTGTCGAGGAAGAAGCCTTATGCAAGCTTGTATTTCTGCCTCCATATTCACCTGATTACAACCCTATTGAGCAAGCTTTTTCTTCTATCAAAGCATACTTACGATGACATTTGATGACAAGTCTTTGATGAGTATGGTACGAGCATGCCAAGGCATCACCCCTGACAAGGCAGAAGGTTATTTTCATGCTTCAGGGTACATTGCTTAGTTATTCTACCAAGTCCTAGCACTAGTTCTAAATAAAGGGATCTTCTGCATCTGCATGATCACCCTCTGACTTCAAAAGTGAATCCAGGAGGAAAGATAACCCAACTTTGCCTATTTTCGCAGAAGTAGTAAAGGTCATAGTCGAGATCCGGGCATTCCACTAATTACACATCAGCATACACAATAAATTAGGATATAGCTACTCACTTGGTGGACACTCATCAGGTTTCATACAACTTCCACTAATCTGTGCTCTTCCCCCATCATGGTATCTCCTCTTGTACTGGAATTTCTTGTACTTGGGAATGTTCGACTCAGTTGTGTCT
Organism: Suillus paluster; assembly: GCF_016628075.1. Classification (NCBI taxonomy): domain Eukaryota; kingdom Fungi; phylum Basidiomycota; class Agaricomycetes; order Boletales; family Suillaceae; genus Suillus; species Suillus paluster. The sequence goes on from NW_024538344.1 coordinate 3,314, forward strand.
GCTCCATTGATGCTTTGTGCTTGTTAAGGTCGTGCTCAAGGGGGAGGTTACTCAAAGGGCTTCGGCTTCAGCTTGTGCGCTGTGCCCCTTACCTGAGTACGTGCCCTTAATTTCTGGTGGGCAGAGGGGAAGTCCAATGGAAGTCTGAGGAGTTCTGGAGGACAAATGTCAGTGGAGTTCGGCGGAACTCCAGAAGACTATGTGGGGACGGAGTAAGGCTACTATGGAAATCCGGAGTAGAAACAGGACAAAGGTTAGACTACCCTAAGGTAGAGCCAGAGGATTAGTCCTAAGGTTTAACCCCTAAGACTCGGAGGTGGACAAGAGGTGAGACTCAAGTCCGGAGATTGCAGGAATGAGCAGAACTAAGATGATATTCGAACTAAGGAGTTCCAGAGTATTACAGGGGTTTATATACTGTAGGTATCATATAAGTAAATCAGTCAGCAAAGGTAAGGGCTATGTACAAAACATGTGGAAAGTCTATTACTAAGTGTAATGGATCAAAGCAGTGAAGTCGGAAATGAAGTAAGAATGGACGGATCAGTAAGCATAGCGGAATAGGACATAACCGGTAACCGGAGCAATAGCTAATCTAAAAGGAGTTAGGGGTGAGTGTGGAGATGAAGGTGGAGCGCCGGGCAGAATAGCAAGACAGAGGACCAGACTTTAATGAAGTAGATCCGGAGGTACGGGATATGACAGTGCTACTCTTTGCAAGAGGGCCATTCCACCATATAACACTTCCTTTCTTCAGTCAAATAATGTCACCTGCACTGAGACCAGCTCAAGCGAGATCTTGGTCAGCCATGTCTGCTGAGTATATCTGGACCTGCACCAATACCATGCAGGGAGGGTTCATATGTGGAGGCAAATGCAACACCAAGGTGATCCTCAGCATACTTCAAAAAACAAGTGAGTGTTGAGGGTGTTGGAGCAACAGGTGATGTGATGGGGAGTGAAGTTGCAGTTCGGACCAGAAGTGGTGTCAAAGGAGTAGCCTCATGTGTGAGATCTTGTACAGTTCGCAACAAGAGCATAGATGTGAGTGAACTGATGTCAGTTGTGCTGACTGATGTAGCTGTAGGTGTCGCAGCAGCAGCCATGGAACAACACATAGGGTGCAAAGGAGCCTCACGCTTCATAGGGTCAAATGATGGAATATTGGGTGGTACCATGGTGGTAGCCTCTCCGTCGTACTTGATTGTTCGTATTTCGTACTAAGTACATATAGCCATTACACAGTGTCAATGAGAAACATACCATTCCATGAGCCCAGTCCTTGATCATTGCTGGTGTACATGGGATCTCCATGTCACTTTGGTGGATATACGTGACAGAATTGTCATACTTGTTACCCCATTTCTTGATGATAAGCCTGCAAAAACGAGCAATTTCATGGTCGAGCTCAGTAGCATTGTCAGTGACTGCAATCTCATCATCATCTGATGCTCCACTGTCTTGGCTTGCAGTATCACCTGTTGTCTGTCCTCGTCAGCTACAACAAGCACACAACCAAGTCTTGCAGCAATTTGCCTCATTTCAAGTAGAAACTGGAAGTTTCTCCACATTTTTCATGTCGATGAATACTTTTACCTTTCGAGGTTCCTTGGAGATGAGCTTCTTTGCCATTTCCGCATAATCTGCTTCGTTGTCGACATCCATGGCTTCAGCACGGCTATAAAAAACCATTGTGAGAGAAGTTCAACTCCCATGATGACACAAAGATCACTTGCCCCCGAGAATTGCCAAGGTAGTACTTAAAACTATATTTCTTCCTCTCAGTAACCCTATGGTGTGATTTGTCGTGTTTTGCGAGAATTGTAGTCAAAAATTTGATGTAGTTGTGCTTGGAGATTTGAAAGACAAGCTCCTTGACTTTGGTAGATTTCACTTCCTTGGCTTTTGCTTTGCCATTGCTTTCAGTAGTAGTCTTGGTGTATGTATCCAGGTGAATAATGAATGTAGCCTTGAATTCAGGCATCTCTGGGGAATCCGATGGGGACAACATTGTCTTTCAGTGAGTCACAGATGTACACTATAGCAATACTACCCAGGTGCTTACGGGGTCCTTGTCCAGGTGCTTCCGATGCACAAGTTTTGATTTTCGATTCTGCATAGTTATGGAATCAGCTGTAACCTCTTCATTCTCTACACTTGTAGTAGACTTAGACATTCATGCTCAATCCTATCCTTGCTTTTATCATCAACTGTGACTGAGTCCTAGTGGTTGTGTGCTTGCCTTTACCATTCAGTGAACATTGGTCATAATAAGTACTCCATGAACAAGTACATGCCTTCATTGCAGATTGTGAGGACCTCCCATTTAATATCTATGGGACATGAAATGAGTCATTACTTGACAAAGGTGAGGACCTCACACAAGAAATACACATGCATCTGCAAGGAATTGGAAAGTATGTGAAGGCTGTAGACCTTGTTGACTTCCTCGATACACCAGAAATGCAAAAGCGAAGCGAACTCACAAAGTGAATTCATCTTGCAACTGCACAGCGATGGATGAAAAAGCTTGAGTACCACTGAACAAAAGGCCCAAAAGGTCAATTTGTTGATGGTCATGAAAAGAGATGATGTTGTGGCTTACTGGCAGCAAATGTTCTTGCCTGCATGGGCAGTAATCAAGGAGAAGACTCAAGATTGGTCTTGTCACGAGAGAGATGGAGATTACCCTCATCCATTGCTACAGGAACAGAAGACAGTTGTATGGTGGCATGACGAGTCCATGTTCTATGCAAATGATCATCGCAAAACATGATGGGCCCATAAAAGTGAAACAGCTGTGCCCTATGTGAAGGGGGAGGGACCATCACAGATGGTTGCAGATCTTGTTTCCACTGATTATGGGTGGTTGCAGTCACCTGATGGAGAAGGGAGGCTCATGTCTTCTTCAAAGCAGGAAAAAATCGTTGAAGGGTACTTCACAAACCAGGACATTCTCGAGCAAGCTGGAAGATCAATGGATATTCTAGAGAAGTACTACAGCAACAAAAACCACGTCCTTGTGTTTGACAATGCAACAACTCACTTAAAATGTGCAGATGGAGCTCTCTCTGCAAGAAATATGCCAAAGGGAACATCAAAGGCAGAAACCAATTGGGGCATGGAGGTTAATATTCAAGATGCAGCTGGCAAACAAGTTTATGGTGTGGACGGCAAGCTGTTGAAAGGAAAATTCAAATGGGTGATGCAACATTCGCAGACAGATCAAAACAGTCACTCTATTGCAGTGAAGATGCTAGACCCAAAGTGGGTCTCTTCAAAGGGATGGCTGTAATCTTGCACGACGAGGCCTTACTCAGGAATCGAAGCTGCAGGCACAGGCAAGGACTTCAAGTGTGTGAAGGGAGCAACAAATTGCTGTTGTCATCGGTGCTATACAATCAGCCAGATTTTGTTGCTGTCGAGTCAAATCTAGAAAGGATATGCAAAGTGAGAGGATTTTCAGTGTTATTCCTTCCAAAGTTGCATTGTGAACTTAACTTCATTGAACAGTGTCGGGGATATGCAAAAAGAATTTATCATCAATCTCCCACATCATTGAAAGAAGAAGATCTTGAACAGGATGTTCTTTGGCTCTCGAATCAGTGCCACTTGATAGTATGTGCCAGTGTGTTAATTGTTGAAATATTACATTCAAATTTTCACACCACTCAGGTTTTCAACATGAGCCTGCTGGTTCATGGATGCATACCGCAAAGGACTGAATGGGAAGCAAGCTGTGTGGGCTTCGAAAAAGTACAAAGGCCACTGAGTACTGCCAGATAGTATTTTGCACCACCTCAACGGAGCTCATGTATAGCATGACTGTCAATAGTACAATAAACATAGTGTCACAGTTGAGTCACTGCCAAAGTCACACCACATGATCAAGCAAGGTATAACTGCGGTCTATCTTATTTATGATGGTCTGAATAAAAAATTAACAGCCAGAAAGTAGCAAGGTGTCATGAATTACCTCTCAATTTACCTAACTTTTCCTCGGTTACTTCTATTCAAGACCCGGTCACATGACTCTGTCACCTTTCACATCTTCATATGTCACTCCTTCACTTGTTCACATATCACCTCTTCATCCCTACACAAGCGTCAACCTGTCACAAAGGCACCTGAACCCTATATTTCACATATACCCTGGTACATCACAAATCACATCTCAAACCTTATCTTCAACAGTAGCTCTCCTTTCACATCATCAATTCCATCTCCAATCAATGTACTGATCATCCATTCCCAAATCTCACTTCTAATGATCTTAGATAGATCTTCTAGTTAATCTCCATCTCTTCCATTCCATTTCCAGATACAGAACTTCTATTCATCTCTGTCAAACCCTAGATAGAAGCAGTACCCTAAGACCCTGCTTACTCACCACTATCCTCCATCTTCTATCACAAAACCCTATACTCTGATTAATTCCTGTTGCTTCTCTTGCAAACATCATCCTATGCAGTCATTGTATGATTCCCTTTTCTCTTTTATGATTGGTTGATTACTTGCAGACTCAGATATCTCCACTTCAATGTTATGTATATAAGTAGTCAGTAGTACACCTAGTTTTCCTCGGACTTAACCTCTTCATTACTACCTTGTTTAGGGCTTAGATGTTCCTAACTCTCAATCCCATATCTTTTATCTATCATCCTTGATGAGTTCTAGTGTGATCTCTGGTCTTTGCTTTAACTTCGGTTATTGTGAACATTAGTCATAACACAAGGTACAGTAACAAACCTTGTCCACCACATCAGGAGCTCCTTGCTCTACTTCAGACTTGAGCTCTGTGACACTATCATCTGGAGCAGGAAGGTCAGCTATGTGAGTTGTGGGAGGACAGAAAACAATGTTACCAATGGGTTTTATTGGTACAGATGGTTTCACAGGAGAGTTGTCAATTCCCAGACCAATAAATGTTTGCAGGTGTTGGGGAAGCACTAGAAACATATCAGCACATACTTTTTCCTTGGGTGTGTCGGGAGATTTCATGGTCATGCAAGTGGATGGTATGATTTCAATTGTCTAGTAACATGAGACACCAATTTTTTGATGGTAAGTAAAAAAAAACATATCAGGGGGCTGGGTATGTCTGGAATAAATGTGACATGTATCGTTTCTGGGTACTTGAGAGGTAGTTCAAGGCATATGGTGTTGTCTTCAAACATGAGCATCAGATTCAGATGTAAAGTAGGTGTTAGGTACCGTGCCAGCTCAGGAAGCGGAGGGGTTGGGGCTTGGCTTCAGCTCTTGCGCTGTGCCCTTAGCTGAGTACGTGCCCCGAATTTGGAGCAGGTCCAACGTTGTCCAACGATAGGACGAGTGGACCGCTTAGGTCCGCTTTGGGTTGGGGGTAAGTGCTACTAGCGGCAGGCTGACTAGGAGTGGAGCAGAGAAGGCAGAGGATAATGCAGAAGGGGAAAGGAGCAGGGGGAATACTTGATAGAGGCGGAGAGGTAAGGAGAAGACTTAGAGTGCGGCTCTAAGTTGGAGTGGAGGGTCAGAGGTGACAACAAGGTGAAACTTGTGTCCGGAGGAGGCAAGGTCCTACTGAGAATCCTCACAAGTAGAAACTGCGAGAAGACAAGTAATATTAAGACTGGGGAAAATATCTAAGTACAGGATATGTTATATACTTCTAAGTATGAGGCAGTGGTCAGGATAACTGTGTTGTAAAGCTATGTACCAAGGATATAATTTGTAAGTTTTACACAGGCGAAGACATAAGTCGGAGCGGATATCAGTATGTACGCGTCGGATCAGTGATTGAGTGGTAAGGAGAATTACCGGTGATCTGGAAGTAAGGGTCTATGTACCGAAGGGGAAAGTATATATCTAAAAGGGGAAAGAGGTTCCAGTTGAATGGAGACATTATGGAAGGGGACCGGTTGGGCAGTCAAGCGGAAGCGTAGGGGCGGATGCGGACGATGATTGGACAGAGTGGAGGATGGATGGAGCAGAGGTGGTCGGAAGGCGGAGCGGATATTAATATTGGAGTGGTCGGAT
>NW_024538345.1:0-9309 GCF_016628075.1 Suillus paluster
AGATCCCTGATAAGATAAGATGGATAACCGATTAACGATCACTATCTCTACATCACATCTATACTACATCGACGTCATCCATCTATATCCGTAACCCTAGACATACGAATTCATCACATCCTTAGAAGTCCTACGATTAGGCAACGGGTTACATCATAAGCATCTACATGCCTCTATGATCGAACCATAACCGAGAGTCCTTTACGAGCTATCTCTCGAAGAGTCATCACCCCTTCACATACCTTCACTTCCTTCACATGACATGTTAAGAGTTACCTCTGTCATTCACCGAACCCCTTACATTAGAACCTGTTGCACAGTCACAGCTAAAACCCGAACCCTTATCACAGAAGCATCGCTCATAGAGAAGCATGCTCATTACCGAAGACCCTGGAGAACCCCTAGATCGATCGCACCCGATACATCTCCAGATCCTATCTAGATCCTTAGATCTAGATCACAGATCCCATCTCTAATCGAGATCCTTAATTACCGCTCGAGACTTCTAGTCACAGAACTCTCTCACCCTTCTTAATCTCCGTCCACCCTGAATAGAAGCAGTCCCTGAGAACCCTGCTTAATTACCGATACCCTTTACCCTATGAACCCTTTTCCCTTTTCCTTCTTGTAGTTGATTGGTTGATAAGACGCCCTATACCCTAGGTGCAATGTTATGACCGTATATAGTTATATCACAACCTTTCATACTCAGCTATCTCCGCCTAGAGAGCAGTATATAGTTTAGGTCGTAGTCAGTAGTACTCCTTAGACTTAACCTCCTCGTTTCTACGTTATCGTAGGGCCTAGACGTTCCCTCTCAAATCTATCCTTGCTTTACCCTCTACAGACTGAGTCCTGTGGTGTGATCCATACTCCAGACACCTACTAGTTAGGTTAAGGGACGCTGGTCATAACACTCTGTCAACAACGATTTTCTCTGATACAATGATCATATATACTGTATTCTACTCAAGTGATGTGGTAATTATCATTGCATCGCGCATGAGGGCCAAAATTGAAGCACTTAGTCTTACCGGTTGTGCATAGTAGTAAGGCATGCTGCATGTGTAGTATGTAAATGTAATTCAAGCATTTGAGAGACAGCCTAAAGCACAGAACTTATGATGTGTTATCTGCACATTTATTATCGAAAGCACACAGCACCAAAATTTACATAATCACGTTGTCGAGGGCTCCTATTGATTTCGCTAAGAACTCTCATCGGAAATAAAGAACACTGGTAGCTGTGGGACTGACCGCTCCTCTGTTACTCTTTTGAACTTTTTCAGTTCCCAATAATTGCGTAACTTTGACATCCGAGCAATTCAGTTTACTAAGTTGTCTCTTTCAAGGTATGCAAGACCCCAAGGAGCTTGACTGCGTCCTGAAGCCGCTTCAATGAACCAATGACATTTATTACCGACTCCTGAGCTCAATTATAATTGAAAGATCATTGTCACACCTTCCTGGACATACTCATACACGGTACGTTTACGCACGCATTCAAGACCCTGTTCTCAGTTGCATGACGACTTCTCAAAATGCTTACATGGCTCATGTTTGAGCATAGCATCATGATCAGTCTTTTGGCACTCTCATGCTCTCTGGCAGGCTGACTTCACCCACAGGATTCTGAAGAATCTTGCTACTGAACTTTGCTGAACCCAAGGATGTTGATGGTGACTTCGGGAACTCCAGTCGTTCAATGTCGCTATCATGAAGCAGTACAAGATTTAGTGATGTTAATCGGCACCCTCCTTTTAAAAGACCGCATGTCTCCGTTTTAAATCACATTTATCAAGTGAGCGAAATGGCTTTAGAACTACGCTGTTTTTAATATCCAGCTATTACACCAACTGTTGAGAATGGCCAAGTTACTGGACCATCAAAGCCCCGCTCTTTCCAGCTATAGCTGCCCTACTGCTGCCTTACCAACTACACATTCTGAAGTTCCCTGTGTGTTGACTTCCAACATTAAGTCATCCGATAGCATCTGAGCCGGTGTGCCGGCATGCGAGGATTGTTGCTTTTGTCATAGAAGAGACAAACTCGAGCATGTACGCGAATTCAAGACATACCTGGTACGTCTATTGTCAAGTGTATGAAGATGATGCTTTAACTTTTCATAGATGTCTCTAGACGATGTAGACATTGAAGAAGATGATCAAAATCTTCTTTTCACTCAGTATACTATAGAAACTGTCCAAGCGAGTCATTTGGCGGCCCAGACATGCGTCAAACAGTATGCGAAGCTTTTGCAATTACTACAGCGGGAGGCGGATGAATGGGGGAGGAGGGTTGAGAAGGCTTCGCTTGTACTTCCAAACTTCAAGTCACGAATTGAGCCATTGTTATCAGTCAATTGATTATATCATGTTATTTCCGTGGCAATCATAGAAGGGTATAATTGTACTCCAAACATTCTGCAAGAAATGTGAATGAACCCGGTGACCAGGTCAACATCAGGAAAACATTAGATTCCTTTTCTTACTCATGTAACAAAATGACGAATGGTGTTCTAAGGAGGCTAAGGTTATTATGTAAGGACATCCTTTTGCTACTTATTGTTCTTATTTTTATACGAGTGGTTGGGGTGGATGCCGTCCAATTGCCTTGGATGTTGTTCCGTTGAAACAGGCAGGTACTGATCACAATTACTTTTCTCTTGCGTCGCAGATTACAACAATGGGCTGTCGTCCCGCCCGCTGCTACCGTTACTGCAAGAATAAGCCCTACCCCAAATTGCGGTACAACCGTGGTGTCCCTGATTCCAAGGTTTGGTCGCCCATGCCTAGTCACCCAAATCCTCACCTCCCCACAGATTAGGATCTTCAATCTCAGCCGGAAATGTGCCTCCATCAATGAATTCCCCTTCTGTTGCCATCTCGTCTCTGATGAGTACGAGCAGTTGAGCTCCGAGGCACTCGAAGCAGCCTGCATCTGCGCCAACAAGTACGTCACCAAGACGTCTGGAAAGGATTTGTTCCACATGCATGTCCATGTGCACCCATTCCACGTCATCCGCATTAACAAAATGTTGAGTTGTGCTGGCACTGATAGGTATGTGACTTGGGTGTGAATTCGTGCGGTGACACTTACATTTTTTCGTGCAGGTTACAAACTGGTATGCGTGGTGCTTGGGGCAAGCCCTATGGCACTGTCGCCCGTGTCAATATCGGCCAGATCATCCTCTCTATCCATTGCAAGGACTCCAACTCAGCCGTCATCCAGGAGGCTCTCCACCGTGCACACTACAAGTTCCCCGGCCGCCAGAAAATCATTGTCTCGAAGAAGTGGGGCTTCACGAATGTGGCTCGTGAGGATTACATGAAGCTCAAGGAGGAGAAGAGAGTGTTGCAGTGCGTATCCTTTCAGGTTGTCTGGTCATATTTCTATTTTGACTCGTTTGACGCACAGGGATGGAGCTTATGTACAGTTTATTCATGCTCAAGGCCCATTGGAGCAAAACTTGCGTGCGCAGCTCAAAACTTGAAAATATGGGGTTGTTTGACTGTGATGATACATATCATGCCTACATGGCATATGTGTACACTGTTCTTCCATTATATCTCGTGGAGTGCGCACGCGAGGTGGACGTGAATTGGTACCGTGGGATCAAACGTTCAGCGTGGAACGTAATGTTTGCGCACTTGACTCGGAAGCATTGGTCATGTAGTATGTCTATTGAAGTGTATGATGTCTCCTCTTCCTCTAGTACTACCATGAAATCACGACCTAGGCTTCCCATCTCCGAAGAAGAGGTCTACCTAGGAGAGTCAAGGAGGACAACAGCTGTCGCGGTGGGTATGTAAGGGCAAGATTGGTTGAACCGTTTTATTCATTTTAAATTATTTTCTTTCTTTTCCTCTACATTGCCCTATTATCAATATACCTGCTGTCTCAGTCTGACGGTTCGAGCCTGACCAAACTCCTGCCTTTCAGAAATTCTGTCTATCGAGTTCTCTGAGTGCCCTGCTATCCCTTGCCAGCAGCCATTGCGGCAGAGCACAGCTTCGTCATGAGCTGCCATGCTATTGTAATTTTTTGAAGCAATGATAACGCTATTTCCATGGCAGAGTCTTGAATGATAATATAATTTGAAACAGACATTAAGGCAAATAGGAATGCCCAACGCCGTTGACATGAGTGCCCTGCTATCCCTTGCTAGCAGCCATCGTGGTAGAGCACAGCTTCGTCACGAACTGCCATGCCATTGTAATTTTTTGAAGCAATGATAACACTACTTTCCATGGCAGAGTCTTGAATGAAAATATAATTTGAAACAGACATTAAGGCAAATAGGAATGCCCAACACCGTCAACATAAGTGCCCTGCTATCCCTTGTCAGCAGCAATCACGGCAGAGCACAGCATTTTCACGAACTGCCATGCCATTGTAATTTTTTGAAGCAATGATAACGCTGCTTTCCATGGCAGAGTCTTGAATGAAAATATAATTTGAAACAGACATTAAGGCAAATAGGAATGCCCAACACCGTCAACATAAGTGCCCTGCTATCCCTTGTCAGCAGCAATCATGGCAGAGCACAGCATTTTCACGAACTGCCATGCCATTGTAATTTTTTGAAGCAATGATAACGCTGCTTTCCATGGCAGAGTCTTGAATGAAAATATAATTTGAAACAGACATTAAGGCAAATAGGAATGTCCAACACCGTCGACATAAGTGCCCTGCTATCCCTTGTCAGCAGCAATCACGGCAGAGCCCAGCATTTTCACTGACCCCTCATGCTATTCTATATTTGTGACCATTCATGGCTATGTACCGACAGCCCACATTTCTCGCAGTATAAATGGTAATGTTTAGTAGGAACACAATTATATCCTTCTATAATTGCCGCGGCAACAATACCAAGGACTCATCAATTTACTGATGCAGTGGTAACTTCCAGGAGATCTCCATCGTGCACGAATATTTACTGGTACACAGTCCGGTCCTCCATGAGCCCATGACTGCCCTCAAAATCGAGCAGCATTCTCCGTGGTGACGATCGTAAGTTCCAGTAACTCTTCAGCCGCACTCATTTGAAAGCCATGTCACGAAACGAGACAATATTAATGGCAAGATTAACTTGTAAGATGGAGCTAGGCAATGTACCAGGAGCTTGCGGATTTGGATAGAGCAGACGTGGTTGAGAACGAGCTGCTGCGACTCGGCTCTTGACAAGAGTGTTTAATTTCGGGTCTCGGGCCCAGGACACTTCCGTGCTGTACATACTACACACATCACCATAATTCCTTATCTCTCGTGTGCAGACCTCGCAGGTCCAGTGAGAGGTCGGTCTGCATGACCGGTAGAATGCGCATCTTGAAAGAGATATCGAGGTCAAGGTAGGTTCCAATGACCTTGCGTTTGGCGAAGTTCTCGGTCCGCTAGGACAATGCTGCGGATGATCAACAGGGCAGAAATTGGAGGCGTGTTCAAGATGCTGTATGGATTCATCGAGTTCCCTCTTATTTTGCGTCCTGTGGTATTTGACGACGTCCTCTGTCCCTAGCATGAATTCGTGGGCATCTCACGAGACTCGGATGTGGACTGCGAAATTCGAATCACGAGCTCTCAGTATCGGAATGTATTTAAGCAGGGCCGCAACCGTGAAAACCTTTGTGGCAACTGGGATTAGAACCCATGTACATTGTATTGAACGAATATTACAGGTCAAGATATGTGGCACGGGTGGTCTTTCCCTCGTATTTAGCTACTTGCCAATGTGAGAGGTTGTGCCAGGGCACAGAGTAAGGGTGATATCGGTGTTGTCGCAAGTATAAACGACATTGTTAGCCGGCGTATAGCCATCTGAATGACAATCATTAGTCCCACTATACCGATGCAGTAAATGAAAATACATACTCGAGCCGTCATTGTCAGGGAACGCATAGGCATTAGGACAAGTGTCATAGTAGAATTTGCTGTTGGGGCCAGGGCCCTCATTGTTGACGCAACCTCCTCCACCAGCGGGAAGCGCACCACCGCTGCATGCGCTCGCAGAAGAGCAGCAAGGGGAATAGCACGTGTCGGATCCAGGTCCCGGAACAGGCTGAGGCCAATATGAAAAGTGCGTAATGATAACATGGGTCAATTACTTACGCATCCGGATGAGATGGTGCAAGCGAAAGCATCACAGCTAGAATCAGCGGAGGAGATCTTCATTCCAACGTTATAGCCATAAATGAGCGAGATGTCATATGTCACCCTTCCGGGGTTTGCCCACTATGCTCATGCGGTTACTAAGTCTGAAGTTGATTAAATACCACAGCACTTGGACTCACGAAGTTAAATTCGGCTCTGCTGAAGGGAGTCTTACCGTTCCAAGTAGAGCCGCCAGTGGTACAACTACCACCGTTGCATCCAGTACCTAGTGGCACGGTCACGAAAAAGCTAAAGCTGAGGGGGATTGCACACTTACCAATGTTGATAGCGCCGTCCCAATTGGAGCTAATTCCCAGGTTTGCACTCCGACCCGAGGAGACGTTGATGTTGTTGGCGACAGAACCGTAACTTGTCTGCGTGTACAAGAAAACAGATTCGCTGCAGGAGTTGACAACGGTAAGAGACTGGGCTTTAGCCACAGTCGCGATAGCGGCTAGAATAAAAGCTGAGAGGGCGGTCATTGAAATTGATGATTAGACTTTCTGAGAGGTGGAGAATAATGATTCATGTTTAACTAGTCCATGGCCTTTATACCGGATGTCTGTGAGCGCGTCGGCGATTTGTTGGAAGTGCGTACCAAAAGACTGCTATGATGCTACCTGTGAGGGGCACGCTCATTATTTGCCCCCCGGAATTGCTAGCTAGCTTCGGAAACAGTGAGACTCGATGAAGGATGCAATCTCAAGCTAAAAGAGGACCGAATTCAAAATACTGCATGGAAGTCAGCTCATGACGGAAATTGGTTATACATAAGAAATCACACTTGTGAGACTCACTTGAGGCATGGAAGGCACGACGTTTAGCGCGCCGAGCGGACCCAAGTACAGCCGTCTTTGACGCCCAATATTTCCAACTCGGCGGCTTGTGGTTCACCTAAGTTTGCAAAAGAAAAAACAGACAAGCTACTCGTACGCCAGGTCGTTCGTCGTCAGTTCCTATCAATCATAGGCCACGGAGTGAGGATCCGATCCCGTGCATCTTAGTTTATGTAACGTCAATATCGACAGACTGACTGGTACGCGTAGAGCCCGAGACGGATTTGAGTCAGGCATATTACGACAACCGAGAGGAGCGGGGCTCTACTAACTGAGTGTTTATGGCAATTCTTGGTGCTTGGAACATCGTGAGGAAGCTGATGGGTAAAGACTTGCATCGCGTTACTATCCAACTTGTAATGATGGTGACCCAGATTTGTATGAGTGCTTACTGGTTGTATTGGTACATTCTCACAAGAGCATCAGTACTTCCGAGCACCGCGAGCAACAATCTAGGCAACACCCGGAGTCTTCCAAGGAAGTTATGTGTCGGCAGCCTTCGATTGCTCACTCCTCGAGCTATTCCGGGACCACTTCCAAAATCTTGATCTCAAAATCTTTTGGCCAGGGTCCCTCGTCCTGTGGGTTTCTACTACAAGTATGAAGTGTTATATAAATATGAATGAGTCGTGCACTGGTCATATATATGTATTCATACCTTCTGAGAAGCTATAGTAACGGGTGGGAGATTAAGAACACGCAGCTTCGAGTCTTCAAGGAGCCGTACTCGCGCCTCTTGCTGCCCTTTGACGATGTTTATACTCCAAGAAGTCGACCCGACCGATTTGTGAGTCAACTAGAACCACAGTGACCATCAACTGCTCAGGTGCAAATTGTGAAAACCTTGTACTCGTGTATTGACATCCTCTTTTGACAACGTGGGTACTGCATAATTGAGCGTCCCTTCATACTGGATGTAGGTGCAGCTCTTCAAATTGACCTGATGGGCGTGGTGAAGGTGAGCGGCATATCATCAGTCGGTCGTCACGCAGCGTGCTCGATACCAATCATCCAGTGATACTCTGTACCCACAGGAGCACCAGAACCTTTGGGAGCTTTGTAGTTTCTGTGCTTCTTGGCTTCAAGCGTAATATACTCAAGACATGGTGACGACATGTGCTGAGCTTCGACGACAACTTGACCATACCTTCCACAAATCAGGTTCTTCCTTTGTCTCGTCCCATTGTCCACTGTCATACGACCGGTGCGTTCCACCTGTAGCCATCCCCTTGAAGCTTGTTTTCAGCTCATTAAAGCAAGACGATCACTTTCAACCACCTTGTTTCTTTGGAGATTATATGACTGGTGCTCGCTTGAATTTTCTTCGCTGCTGGTTCTTGGATACCGCCAGGTCCGCAGAGGTCTTATTATCCACCTCCCAGATGGATGGCCTATGTCTTGCTATGGTTTGGCAGCGCTCCTACGTACCTCACGAAAGGCACTCAATTAAGCCTTGTCAGCGAGGGGGGGATGACTCTTCGAAAAGTTCGCGAAACGACGGTATGGATTAACAATCATGATATAAAACAACGGAATAAAAGGAAACTACAGATTGCGGAGTAAGTAAAGTATTAATAAAAAAGGGAGTGGGCGGGCGGGAGTAAAAATGAATGTAAGTACGAGTGAGGATGCGTGAGCTAGTACGCTGAACGAGTCGACGCGGATGCAAGAAATCAACCAAGGAAGAAAAAAAGAAAAGACGTGTTCCGCTCAGCTGGACGCGTGGTGCCGGGATACTCCGGCAGGCTACGTTACCCGGCACCTGTTCATGCTATCAACTAATTTGCACTTGGCGACTACCTGCTTACACCGTTTCTTTCTGTTGACCGCCGTCATGTCATGGAGCATTGATTCACTGACTGCAACGGTTATCTAGACCCGTCTCCCGGTGTTTGAGAAGGATGCTCTATCATATCAAACGCCGGAACGAGTGTCACCTCGTAATCCTGTGCGGCGGTGCTAGTGTGACCTGTGGTGGGTTGCGCCGGGGCAGGGTTGTACTACATCAGCCATCCCTGCAGCCCCTGCTCCTACAAGAAACAAGAGGGTAATGACTTTCGATCAGAATCGACTCAGGACGTCACGGGACGCTGAGAGAATTTCAAACTCCGGTCTCTAACTCTCAGATGTACCTAGCCAGACTGCTGGAGCCTAGAGTCAAAGTGGACTGCTTCGGGCACTTCCTTAGAGGTCTATGGCTCCCTCGTATCTGTCAACGAGAATAAGTCGAGTCGCCTTAGACGTTCGACGGTAGTCAGGTCATCATGGTTCTGCTAAAAATTCAGGCAATTCGGCTATTCGGACAGTTTCAGGGGCCTTCTTT
>NW_024538346.1:0-9303 GCF_016628075.1 Suillus paluster
CCCTGTGATATACGCGCGTTCCTGATCATATTGTCCAGCCTTTTTCGTCCTCAGAACATATGTGCTCTGGAACAACAATAAATTTGTGCTCGCAGTCATGCTAACTGGCTTTTTTGTGAGTCTCATGCCCTCGTTGCACCCCAAGCTCGTGGTAGATGCATGAGTCAGGCTCTCATCACAGCATCCATTGGTACTTGTTTTACCGCTAATGCCACCGTACCATGTACGCACTCTCTCTTCTTTGTTGGCGTTCCAATGCCATTCACACAGTCTTTCAGATATAATCAGCACGACTCCGAGCATCACAGGTTGCTCGAACAGTTCCGACCTCTTCATACCGTTTATTCTCTTGTTTGTGTTTGAACTGGGTGTGTCACCAGGGGCAGACATACACAGGCGCACGCTAAACGATGCTCTCCCCAGGACTCTTCTTCCTCACGCTCATACGTGCCATACAGAATTGGCGGACAACCAACGGCCTTCTGTACGCCATCCTGGTAAAGCATAATATATTCTACTATGCATGCGGCATGTGTGAGTCAGGACATACATATGTTGTCAGGCATTTTTCTGTGCTCATCGAAGATGGTTCTTGTTCTGACAGTTTTCTCGGCCGTGAACGTCCTTGCGTTGCTGCTCCTCGATGTGCGTGAACCACACATGTCCTGTATTACTGAGAAATTCACATATCGCACACCCAGTACCAGTACCATGCCATGTTCCAAGAGTACGCACTCCCCAAATCCTTCTGTACATTCCAACTCACAACACACCCATATACAGACTCCAGTTTATCGTCCTCGCGATCCTTGCCTTGCGCCTCCACCTCCACCTCTGGAATGCAGACAGGCACCCACATGCTTCTTCCGCCCTCGTGTGTATTTCCCTGTCCGATTAGTGTCACCTGTGGACCGTACAACGTGATGCATTCTTGTCTAGCAAGTTTGGGGTTGTTGGAGTTTGAACTTTGCCAGGTGAGCTTGGTCAATGTGCTTGGTGGCGTCGCACGGTCTTGGTCATGATCTGTGGACTATTTGCCATCAACTGGTGTTGAGCTTTCGCTCACGGTGTGCGGCGGTAGCGATGATTAAGGATTGCGTATGCTGGAATCGGATTATCAGAAAGCACGAACTCGAGCGGACACAAAGGTGATATGTGCTGGACGATTGATCATATCTGCTCATTCTGTTTTGACTTTGTCTTGGGACACACTACCTCCACGATTACACTTGATGATTTTACGGATTGCACTATTCGCCTTGCCAAGTATGTACATAATGCCGTCTATTTTTATTCTTTATTTCGAAGGTTTGCGGTATTTACATCATATGCGGATACACTAATAACAGTACTAGTACTTGTTAGTCTATATTGTTTCAGAATCGAACCTGACTATTTTCTCGCAGACCAAGGGCCCGAAGAACTGTTTGTCCGCCACCACTGGTCAGAAGTCGAGGAGTCTGCCATTAAGTCTGCACAGACCTCACACAGACCGCTAGCCAACATAGTCTCAAATACATACTGTAGAGATACGACACTAGGTTCGTCACGGGTCACAGCCATCGACGAATCGAACCTATTTGGTGTGACTGTCACACCAATTTTTTGGGGACCGAAGCTAATTTGTGACATATGGTAAAAACATACAGAAAAACATACAGAAAACATATAAAAACAACAATGCCGAGCTAGATTCTACCTGTTGTTTCTCAGCTTTACAATAATATATGAATCAGACAAGAAGCCAAGGTGCAGCAATCACAATTTGCGAAGCTATTTTTTATGTGGTCACAGGTCACAGGGTCATTCGAAGCTGTGACACCAAGTGTGACTGTGTCACGTGCTGCACGTGACGAAGCTAGTGTCGTATCTCTACAGTATCATAGTCAGACTCAGTTTACTGGGGTGGCGCCACCTTCTGGCCCATCTGCCAGCTAGTCAAACGGCCCTGCTCAATTACGATCACCTAAGCCTGCGCCCACATTACGCCAAGATGCTTTGGGAATATTCTGATGCGGTCACCTGCAGCTCATAAGATAGACCTCGTTCATACACCGGTTCATCACATGATCTAGCGTGACATTTTGATGAATTTACACCTAACTCCATGTGTATGAACTCTGAGAAGATTTCGTTCTATGATTATGTGCGGAGAGTCTGTAGCAAGACATGCATGTAATTTTTATAATCTAAATTGGTGAACTGAGAGACGAGTAGTGTTTGTGAGTTCAAATATCTCAAGTGAGGTGACTGAGGTCACATATCAAGTCACGATGGTAAATTTGCCACGAAAATGCCTACTCCTCCCTCAAGTTGCTGAAAATAAACATTCTGAGGAGACAGAATTAATACTATAGTTCATCCTCACAGGATCATAAAATAGATGTCACTAATTCTCATCCGAAGCAGAGTTACAAGCCAAAGAATGTGTTCATGGGCCTAAAGTCACGTGATGAACCGGTGTATGAACGAGGTCTATCTTACGTTAAGATAAGAAGGTGCACGATGTGCATCCCTCGTGCGCAAGACCCTTCTGCCTCCCGACCGAATGCAGATGCAGTATTCGGCTGATGATATTACAGCCGCGAGGAGTCTCCAGACCTACACAGTGCGTCTCTTTCTTGTCGATGCGAGTACATTTGATCATAATAGATGATCCATGTACTACCAGTACATAAGCAGTGCGTAACCATCTGGACTGCTTCCTTCATGTCCTGACGCGGCTCAGCGTCGATGGCCACATTCTGGGTGGGCTTGTCCGGACATCTTTCCGTCTGCTGTTAAACTTATTTGTACAGACCTATGATTATGCTTGTTCACTTCACGAAGAGGTATTGCATTTGTTCATCATACGCCTCGTTTTGACATTGATGGTATGTGATTCAAAGTGGACGTTCCTGCTCGGATCGCGCTGGACCAAGGTAAAGGTCCTTTATATCGTTACACGATTCATGCCCTTTTTCCTCATCACAACAAATCTATACAGTGAGTTCAACTCCACTGCACACGTCGCTGTGATTTGACATGTGGTTTTTCAGCGAACTTCACCCCGACCGAGAACCTCAGTGTATGTGAACGTACTGTGGACTTACTGACTGCTTACTGCATGTCATCGCCAGAAATGCCAGACCTTGATCAACCTTGATTTATGTACGTGTATGGTACATAGTATATGCACGTCATTGCTGAGCGCTGCGCTCTCACAGCTTTCGGCATAATATCAGTCACTTGCTCCGAATGTATATCTCCTTTCTCCGTGACATACGCGCATTCCTGATCACATTCATCCAGCCTTTTTCGTCCTCCGGACATATGCGCTCTGGAACAACGATAGATATGTACTTGCAATCATGCTGACTGGCTTTCTTGTGAGTTCTATGCCCTCACCCCACCCAAGCTCGTGATAGATGTATCAGTCAGGCTGTCCTCGTAGCATCCATCATTACTTCCTTTTCCGCTAATGCCACCACCCCATGTACGCACACTCTCTCCCCCGTTGGCGTTCCAACGCCATTCACACTTTCACTTTCCACTTTCACAGATCCGACAAGCACGATCCCGAACATCACAGGTTGCTCGAGCAGTGCCGACCTCTTCATCCCGTTTATTATATTGTTTGCGTTTGAACTTGGTGTGTCGTGGGGAGCAGACATACACAGACGCACGCTGACAGACGCTTTCCCAGGACTCCTCTCCCTTACGCTCATACGTGCCATACAGAGCTGGCGGTCGGCCAACGGCCCTATATACGCCATCCTGGTGAAGCATAATATATTCTACTATGCATGCGGTCTGTGTGAGTCAGGACATGCATCTATCGTCAGGAAGTTTCTGTGCTCATCGAAGATGGTTCTTGTTCGGAAAGTTTTCTCGACCTTGAACGTCCTTACGTTGCTGCTCCTCGATGTGCGTGAATTACTCATGCCCTGTATTACTGATGGATTGATATTTCGCACACCAGTACCAGTACCATGCCATGTTTCGAGAGTAAGTGCGCACTCTTAAAATCCTTCTACACATTCCTACTCACAACACACCCACCAAATACAGTTTCCAGTTTATCATCTTGGCGATTCTTGCCTTGCGCATGCATCTCCAGCTCTGGCAGATCAATGGGCATGCACATGGCCCTGACACCCTCATGTCAGATTTCATGTGTATTCCTCTGACCGACATCTCATCTGCGGTCGGTACGATGTAATGCCTTGTCGCAGCTTATTCGGTGTCATTCATCAAGTGAAATTTCAACTGCGAGGTGGCAGCGAAGATGAGCTTGGTCAGATCCGGGAGTCGGTATACAAATTCAGGAGGAATGTTCTGCCGTGAGAGTGGGTGGGAGGTGCGTTTGGATAGAGATGGTCAGTTTAAAATCGATACAGTGATCTAGCTCCCAATGTGAGCGGCGGTCGCTGAGTGGATGACGGTCAGGATTTGAGTGTGCTGTAATCATGAGCACGAAACTCGAGGGAGCAGGCTATGTATCTGGTGGCTTCGTTGGCATTAACTACGCCCAGGTCCAACAGCATCCCAGCCGACAATGCATTCACTGTTTGAATAAGTGTGACGCTCAACAAGGGACGAAGAAATTCTCTGATGCAAACAGGAACCTTTCGGAAGAAAACGTGACATGAAAAAGTAATGCTTGATAACTGAGATGAGTGAGGCTCTGTAGTTTAGGATGTTGCGATTCGTGATAGAGTTACCACGTAAGTAACAGCCTGGGCACCAAATATTTGGGTGTTCCCGTGCACGACTCCTGCGATCAAAAAGGAGCAGAGTAATGAATAGGAAGAGTCTGATGCCAGTGTGGAACGAAATGAGATACCGCGCCGTATGGAGCCTGCTCAAATCAGGAGCCTCTGAGGGATTGCTGGTCTCGAGACCGGCACATCGTTCTGTGGAGGATTGCAGGCGGGCG
The DNA here is from genome assembly GCF_016628075.1 of Suillus paluster. Taxonomy (NCBI): domain Eukaryota; kingdom Fungi; phylum Basidiomycota; class Agaricomycetes; order Boletales; family Suillaceae; genus Suillus; species Suillus paluster. The sequence continues at coordinate 4,919 of NW_024538346.1, forward strand.
GGATACTTACTTGGTATTAATCTTCACAGAGGATGTCAAGCAAGTACGCAGTGCTGAGAGTGAGCAATATTTCCAGTTATGGATTGTGCCAAGCAGTCACGTTCTTGGACCGCAGCCAGCAAGTATTTTTGTCGATTTAATAATTTGGTACTTTCAGGCAGTGAAGTGCTTCGAGATCATGATCATTAGATTACCGGTGGCTGCAATTTGCATCTTGTTTCTTGATGGGTCGTCACACGCGTCACTGACAACTAATTCATAATTAACAGATAAGAAGTTGCATGATCAGCCTATCTGTCGTGCGCGAACCCCTTTTTTTTGTCTGACGATGGAGTATTCATCTAACGATATCGCAGCCGCGACGAGTTTGCAGGCCTTCACTGTGCGTCTCTTTCTTGTCGATATCATAGGGCTGTGGATAATGGTAGATGGTCCTTGTGGCACCAGTATATGTATGGTGCGTACTGTTTGAACCGCTTCTTCCATAAGCTTGTTCTAATGCAGCTCAGTGTCGTTGACGACATTCTGGGTGGGATTGTTCCGATGCGTTCCCGTCCGCTGTCTAACTTGCTTATCCAGACCTATGATTATGTATGTTCCCTTCGCCAGGAGGTAATGTGTTTCATGGTTTTTCATATCGATCATAACACGCCGTTCAACTTGAAAGTGGATATTTCTGCTTCGGTCGCGTTGGACCAAAGTAAAAGGCCTTTACATCGTTACACGGCATCTCCCCTTTCTCCCACTCACCATGAATCTATATCGTGCGTTCAGTTCTCACCATCGCGCTAATGGTGAATTAACATGTTGTGGCTTTAGTGAGCTTCACCCCAAACAAGAACCTAGGTGTATGTGAACATGCGACGTGGACTTGCTGACAGATGAATGACGCTTACCGCATTGACTTCGCCAGGAATGCCGGACATTGGAAAATATTTGCTCAGGTACGTGCGTGATACATGCATGCATCGGCGTTCTTACCGAAGGCTCCCCTTTCCTCTCACAGGTCTCAGCATGTTATCGATTATTTGCTCCGAATGTATCTCTCCTTCGACCTGCAACACACTTGTGTTTCTCATCCGATTCATCTAGGCTTTTTCATCCTCAGAATATATGCGCTCTGGGACAACAATAGAATCGTACTTGCAGTCATGTTGTCCGCCTTTCTCGTGAGTCCCTATGCGCTTATCATATCTAAGATCATGATAGATGCACAAGTCAGGCTTTTGTCGTAGCAGGTATTAGCATTGCATTTGACAATACTGTTTCCGCATCATGTGCGTCCTCTCCCCTTCCCCCTGGAGTTCCACCACAACTCATACATTCCTTCTACTTTCGTAGATGCGACCAGCCCTATACCGGGTATCACAGGCTGCTACCAGAGCTCGGACAGTGTCCAGCTCTTCATACCGTTTCTCCTCTCGTCCGTGCTCGAACTTGGTAGGTGACCAGGGGTATACATATCTACAAGCGCGCGTTAATAGACGCTCTCCTCAGGACTCATGATCCTCACACTCATACGCGCCATACAGAACTGGCGGGGGACCAACAGCCATCTGTATAGTTGTCGTGCTGAAACATAACATACTCTACTATGCATGTGGTCTTTGTGAGTCAGCACATGCACACGCCAACCCTTTTTCCGTGCTCATATACATGATCATTCTCGTTCCTAAAGTTTTCTCGGTGGCAAATATCTTCACGTCGCTGTTCCTCAATGTATGTGATCCCCCGAGGCCCTTTATAATCGAGCCGTTGATGTTCTGCACCCCCCAGTATGCATACCACGCCATGCTGCACGAGTATGCACCTCCACACTTTGGTGTACATTCCTACTAACAACTTCTCAAACACACCCATGTACAGTTTTCAGTTCATCATTCTTGCAATTCTCGCCACGCGAATGCACCGCCATCTCTGGCATGAAATCAGCCCTGATGCCCTGATGCGTATTCCTATGTCCGACATGTTAACTGCAGACCGTATAGTGTGACGTGTGTGACTTATTGGACGTCGTTCATGGAGTGAGGTTTGGACTGCAAGATGACTGGTGGGGGTGGACATAGTTGGGTTCGGGACGCGCTTAATTTATGGGGATGCATCTTCTGTCGTGGACGGGAGGTGCGTTTGGATGGTCTTGGTATTGAGCTTCCACTGAGTGGAGCAGATGAGTGGATAACAATAAGAATCGAGTGTGCTGGAACCAGAGGCACGGCCTGAAGCTGATGCGGCAATGTGCTGTACAGCATCTATTTCTATAAAGTAGAGTCGAGTTACAGCAATTTTCAAGAATAATGAGATTGGTCGTTTTTTTTTTCATACCCGTCCGAATTTGGAAAACTGCCTATTTCAGATGTATCATAGTTTCATGTTGCAAAACTACATCATATAGATATCTTATGCACGAGGTATGTGTTGGAATTGGAATCGTTCACTCACTTAGTCAGCACATTGTGGCTTGGTATTATACAGTTCCTGAACTTTAACTCACCCTATATACACAGTAGTAGTGCTCCTGTATTCCTTACCCACTTCATTGGATAACACTGTCTTATGTCTATGGTCTGAATGAGACCTGACTTTCTATCAGCATGTCACAAACACCTTCCAAAGTATCAAGATGATAGGAAGATGAGCATGGGGAGAGATGAGCTAGACAAAGAATGTATTATCTCAGTATCTGGAAGAGACTCAGTGTACGTGGATAGTACCTAGACAAAGAATGTATTCTAATGGTACATTAGCTCGTTATTGAGAAGGGAAGAAAACTGTAAGGATTACATCTCAGTATCTGGAAGAGACTGAGATGTAACGACGCTGGTGCACTTATTTTAACTATGGGTAAAGTAGGAATAGAGTAAGAAATTGGTTTGAAACCTTTTCGTGTGGTCACTTGGCCGAACGACTGCTCATTGTGCTCATACCTAGTCAACGTCATTCACATCGGTCCTCCTGTCCTGATTCATCTGCACGCAACACAAAGATAGTATTGTCATGCTGGAGTCTGAGAATGAGCATGATCAGCTCCTCTCTGATAGTTTGCAAACTGCCTGGGAACCTTGTGAGTGTCTGCTATGTTGGTGCTATGAGTTGGCATAGTCCTTATCCAGGATATGAGCTGCTGTAAATTTATATTTATCAACAAGTTTGCACCCAATGACTTGGAGGAGCTTGTAGTTGACAATTCATGGCCAACAAAGGCTGCCAACAGGCCCCAGATAGGTTGTAAGTGAAAGGTCAATGTTCCTTCAGCAGGTGAAGACAAAGGTGACCAGGTACAAGCTCCAAACAGCAAATCCAAGGGTGTGAAGGCAAAAAAAAGCTAAGACAAGTCGAGGATAACACAATAAACTGTCTGTCTTTGAATCTGATGATGAGGATCATCAACCACAGTTTTATCTGTGTGGGCTTATCTCCACATTGAAACCACCTCCCAGCAGCCAGGTTGCAGCAAGAAATCAAACATGGTCACAGTCATGAAGAGCTGTTAGGTACCGTGCCGGCTCAAGAGGCAGAGGGGTCGGGGCTTGGCTTCAGCTCTTGCGCTGCACCCTTAGCCGAGTACGTGCCTCGAATTTGGAGTGGGTCCGACGTTGTCCGACGATAGGACGAATGGACTGCTTCAGTCCACTTTGAGGGTCGGGGAGTAAGAGCTGCTAGTGGCGGGCTGACTAGGAGTGGAGCAGAGAAGACGGGGGTTGATGTGGAGGGTGGATAGGAGCAATGGGAATGTTTTGGCAGAGGCGGAGAAGGTGGGGGATGATGCAGAGGGACACGGGAGAATATTGGATAGGGGCGGAGAGTAGTATGGAAAAGACTTAGAGCATGGCTCTAAGTCGGAGCGGAGGATCAGAGGGTCGGAGGTTGACAACAAGTTGAGACTTGGTCCAGAGGAGGCAAGGTCCTACTGAGAATTCTCCAAGATGTAACCTGCGAGAAGACAAGTAATATTAAGACTAAGGGAAAATATCTAAGTACAGGATATGTTATATACTTTCTATGTGAGGCAGTGATCAGGATAACTATGTAGTAAAGCTATGTATCAAGGATATAGTTTGTAAGTACCTTACATAGGCAAAGACATAAGTCGGAGCGGATATCAGTATGTACGCATGGATCAGTGATTGGGCGGTAATTGGATTTACGGTGATCCGGAAGTAAGAGTCTATGTACCGAAGGGGAAAGCGTATGTCTATAAGGGGAAAAGGATCCAGTTGAATGGAGAGGTTTATGGAAGGGGACGGTTGAGCGGTTGAGCGGAAGCGTAGGGTGGAATGCGGGTTTGTGATAGGACAGAGCGGAGAGGGTCGGAAAGCGGAGCGGATATCAGTATCGGAGCGGTCGGATCTGGTATATGACAAGAGCACTCAGTGCAATCCATTCAT
>NW_024538347.1:0-9292 GCF_016628075.1 Suillus paluster
GTCACAGATGGTGTACCTGAGGTATCGGCATTCAGGAGTTCGGTGAGGGAAGAGAGTTGTGCCCATGCATCATATCAAGAGCATTTCCAAATGGTATTGGACTTCATGCTATTGAGGAGTGCTATCATCTATGGTATTCCATTCAGATATTGATGACGCGCTACATGGCAGTTCATGTAATTGAGGGCGTGCTCGATAGTGAAAGGCCTCATAAGTTCATTACAACAAAAGTGTACAATTTATGTCTCATTGTTCTACTTGCTTTTTATCTGTCTTATTAGCTTTCATCCATGAACCAATTCCCTGCGGAGAGGTCTGCACTTGTGCCTGGCGACTTCCACATACACCACAATGAATGTTCGGCCAGCCTCCCTTTGCAGCCCAGGTCATGCAAGCGAGCATTACATTACCAATGTATGTCGAAGTATCATGCGAGTTGAGCGGAACCAACAGGTCCATTCCATGCTCCCTTGACATGTAATCATCCCTCAATACCTATGTCCCCTTCTGTTCGTCTCCCTTGTCTCGCTCGCTTGCATGACCTGGGCTGCAAAGGGAGGCTGGCCGAACATTCATTGTGGTGTATGTGGAAGTCGCCAGGCACAAGTGCAGACCTCTCCGCAGGGAATTGGTTCATGGATGAAAGCTAATAAGACAGATAAAAAGCAAGTAGAACAATGAGACATAAATTGTACACTTTTGTTGTAATGAACTTATGAGGCCTTTCACTATCGAGCACGCCCTCAATTACATGAACTGCCATGTAGCGCGTCATCAATATCTGAATGGAATACCATAGATGATAGCACTCCTCAATAGCATGAAGTCCAATACCATTTGGAAATGCTCTTGATATGATGCATGGGCACAACTCTCTTCCCTCACCGAACTCCTGAATGCCGATACCTCAGGTACACCATCTGTGACCGTTGAAGAAGGTTCTGTTCATTGTCGGCCGTCATTGTACTGGTACTCCCAAAGTAGTAATTATATGTGGCAAATGTAACTAGCACAAGCACCACTGATTGGTGCTGCTCCAATGACAGTAAACGCAGCTAAGTACAGTCAGGGGTGTCTCCCTGGTCAATCAATAGCAAGATAGGTGGAATTGGTATCTGTGTGTGGTGTGTTTGAGTATGTGATTTATTCGAAGGGGATAGATGGCAAATGTCATGTCTCCAGAATCTTGATTGCATCCCTCATCATCTTTGGGCACTGCCCATTCAACATATCCTTGATCAGTTCCATGTGTATGAGCTCATGAATTCACTTTTCCTGGCTCACCATTTTTGCCTTAAGATGTTCCAGGTCCATGGACTGCCGGTGCAGCAGATCTTGCTGGGACCGCACTTTGGATTCCAGGTCTGCAATACAGTCAGTGTGCTGTTCAATCTGCAGCTCGTGCGTTTGCATCTCCCGATTACAATCAGCCTCAGCGCGACACATATTGTCGTGTAATTCTTGGATTCATGCCTACAACATCTCAATTGTCATCTGCAGCCCTTGCTCTAGCACGGTGATGCCTGATGCAGGGCTTCTGTCATGTAGCTCGCAAATGTAATAGTCTTCTGCATCCTGCATATCATTTCAACTGATGTACAGAGATTTGTGAGCGCAACATACCATGAATGGTCCTGTAAAATCCTCCTCTACAGGTCCCCTGGTGCGCTTGCTATTGCAAGGAGAGCCAGGGATGTCCTCTGCCGGCTGTTTTCTTGTGCACTGCGACATAGCAAATGATGATCGTAGAGATATTTAAGTGTGTCGGTTGCTATGACGAATCATGGATGCTGTTGAGATGGGTGTTGTAGATAGTGAAGAGTAGCGAGAAAACGGGATTAAATAGACATGCTAACTGTGGATGTGTGGACTGTGGACAGTGGCTGTTGATGCTCCTAATGTCTGATGTAGGACACACTTTATTATGCAATGTTGGGTTGCAGCAGACTCATAGATGCTACTCCACCGGATCACTCTTCCACAGCACCCACATCTGAGTTAGTCTAACATTTAATCCACAGTCCACAATCCACAATCCACAGTTTATTTAACTCTGGCCCATCACACACCAAGGGATCATTCTTCACAGTTCACTTGACTTGATTTCGCCTCATTCTAAATCAATACCTATCAACTAATACATGTCATGCCCAGTACTGGTGGATGGCCCAAGGGAAAGTGTATGACTTTCGGTGCATATCTGAATGCCTACCTGCTATGTAACTTACACTATCTTCACAGCCAGTGTAGCACCCCCCTTTCAGTCAGCCCTCGAGGACATGATCAAGGGAAAGTACAATGCATCTGCAGATTGATATGACCCAGAGGATAAGGGTGATGACAACATGCGGATGGTCAACATGCATGTTAGATGGCACATGGAGGTATTATCAAACGGCCTTCATGAGATCCTTTCTGAAGCATTTGGCACCTTGGCCATTCCCGGTGGGTGTGTCAATGGGCAGCCTGTGAATGACAACGATGCTGGAGGAGAGCATGTGGCAGCGGGGCAGAGGGAGAGCGGCAATAGGACCTTGGTTGAAACCTCAATGTGTGACAATGTGTCCATGACTAGGGATATCTGGGGATTGGTACACATGGCCCAGGCACTGAGGATGGAGGCAGAGGTGGTGATGAAGGAGTGCGCACTTTGGGACGACACCGATTCCAGGCTCAAGAATGCCTATGTCAGAAAGAGGATGATGAAAATCCAACTCATGACACACAAGATCATGCTGTCAATCATTTCCATCCTCGAATTCATTGGTCCAGCCTTCGAACACCAGACTGAAATGGACCGGGCTGAAAGGAGGGACTCGTGTGTGTGGTCTGTAATTAAACTGTGCCGCTCCTCATTGGAGCATGTGGATGAGATCCTCGATCACTCCCTAGACTGGTAGATCGCGTCGGTGCATGTCACAAATGGTATTTAAGAGTATTTGAAACATCAGATCATGAATGCCTAACCCAAAATTGATGCACCGACTATTTGCCTCATTATGGCACATACATGCAGAAGTTGAGGATATCTATTTGTATCGCTACTCATTGGATGAGGTGGATGAGGTCCTCATGCATTCCATAAACTGGTAGAGTGCTTTGTCCAATATCACAAATGACATTTAATTAAGAGTGTTTCAAATCTAGCATGAGGAGTACCTATCCCAGCATTGAAGCACCGACTATTCCCCCTCATTATGACATATGTGCACAGATGCCGAGAGCATTATTGGTACTATGGAATGCACCCTGCCGTTTCATTGCTCTTGTTGTGTGTTGTTCTTGTCAAACCCGGTCTTGTATTCACATGCATTGCAGATACTTCATCAAGTGCACTAAGCGTATGACGCTCCAATGTCCACTTCACTAAGTCGCGCAATACTACAATGTCATGTATAGCCACTGCTAATATTGAAATGCATGGCCAAAGCCTTTGACGTTGGGCTCAACAATCAGTAATCTAGCCAAATCATTAGCTGTATGCGTGATGAGTTTCTGCTCATGTTCGAAAGACACTGAACTATTTGGATGTGATGCAAAGGAGGGTATGCGACACCACAATGCGCAGAACAGCTTGCTATTAACCGAACACATTGAAGGAGGCGACAACATTGATCATGATGAGTCCAGTACTTGGTTGGATTGTGTGTACACAAGTTCTGTGGCAGCCATCGTGGCAAATGCTGACTTCAACATTGAATCTGAGATAGACTTGGATATCGGCTGGGGCACACAGCTTGGATTGAATGTTTGGAGGGCTAGTAGGATGTAAGTGTTGTGCTGCAAGGGACCTGCTAGGTGCACGATTAGATCAAACTTAGCACCTTAAGAAATACACATGCTGGTTGCAAAGGAAACAAACTGCTATTGGTTCACTGTCCACAATGAACAGTTTGGATGGACCAGCGCTTCCCTGATAGGTGCCATGGCCTCAAGAAAGATAAACGGCTACCCACACAATGACGATAGAACAATATACCTTTTCTGGATCAGTTCCTCAAGATATCTACTACAGAACAACATTATCCACATGCTAGTAGATCCACAGAAGAATGATCCTGGGAAGTAGCCACAATGGGACAGAATAAATAATGCGCCGGACTTGTCTTACCTGCCTCAACACTTTGAAGCTTCCTTCTACCTTGAACTCCTTCAGGTCATTTCACATTCTCCAGTTACAATGTTCCCATTAAGTCTCAAGAGGGGCAGGACTGACCAAGATCCATTCCACCACTGCGTTAGACATAGAAAATACCATGTAAGTAACGCCCGCCATCTTCCATTTACAGGTAAACAACTGACCTACTACCAACAGGCCACAGAGGCAGCCAAGGCCGCCAAAGTTAATAAGGTTGAAGACGCTGACAATAATGCCTGGTTGAGGTTGAGTGAAGACCAATGGGGTCTGAACCCTCGTGACATTAGAAAGGCCATGGATTCCACCGACACCTCAAGCTTGAGTGACAACCCATGGGGCCTGAACACCTGTGACATTAAGAAGAGTTTGGAGAAGGTCTCCACTAGGCTTGGTAAGTGATATCGCTTGGTCTGTAAATATTATTCCTGACATTTTGTGTATAACAGTTGTGCAAGGTCCCCCTCCAAAAGATAGCTTTTGGAGGGCAGGGGAGATACCTCTTGCCGGTGGGAAAATGATGAAGAAGAGAACCTTTGTGATGAAGGATGGTGGCAACACTCATGTCAATATCACCAATAATATGAAGGAACAGGGCAGGCTTCAAGATCTGCAATGCAACAGTAAAAGGTATGATACACCTCAGGGTGTCATCATACTCTATTACAATGGCAATGATGTCCACTCTGATGACGACAATCCATACTCAGATGAAGAGTTCTTCAGCCGTACTTTTTAGGCACCTGTACCTGGCAGAGTGATGTATCACTTCCTATAGTTATAAGTGATTTTGTGTTGTAATACATCAATGTATGATGGACTATATGTTGTGTATGGCCCTAGCATAATTCTTGTCCATGTTGGAGTATAGTACCATGTGCTCCCGGCTATGGGTATGTACTGTAGATGTTAGGACCATCATCCGGAATCATTCAGTAGCATAATTTTGAATTCGCCGAGTTGTGCATGTACGCAGTGGGATGCAATCATTTGTTGTAGCATACATTAACAGGCCTGCCTGCCTCTCCTGCATGTGTATGGTGGTCAGTCACCCTAAGGGTTAATTCTAGTGTGGAGGGACAGCCTCCTTGGAGATGCTGTCATCCCAGGTTGCGCACTCATCCTTGGCCACTGCCTTTGCAGGAGGTATCACCTGCCAGACCGATTTCAACATCACCATTCAGTCATCCATCTCCTGCTGGATGGTCATGTGATCTTTTGAGTTTCAATGCATGACGAGACAGAAGACGTACAGTGAATGGATGATGAACTAAGACGCAACATCGTGTGGATGAATCTTGTTCTTAAAATGTACAACATTGAGTGTTCACTGTCCTTCACTCTGGTTTGGCCATCATATTGCTTGGCAGTGGGAGTGTGTAAGCAACATCCATTATTTGCAGCTGGCTGCGTCCACTGTAGCACAATGTGGACTTGTCTCGATAATTCGCACCCACAATTGAGAAAAGCCTATCGTTTTCTATTCGAGTTGACCATCAAGCGAACTTAATCCTTCAACTCAATATCACCTAACCCTTCACCATTTACAGCTATACACCATGCCACTCGCTGACCATCACCTTGATCAATCTTATGTCCACCTTCCTGGGTACCAAGAACGCATTACAGGTCCCTTTCGTTCCCTAGGCATTTTCTTGGGTAATGGGTCTTATGTGTTAGCTTGGGGAGCTCAAGACCATGGATCTGGATGCCTGCTGTGTATGAAGGATATCGACAGGCGCAAGATGGTGGAGGAGGAATCAGAAGATGTCATTGCAACGGAGCTCAAAGTCTACCAGCACATGGCCTCCTGGGAGAAGGAGTGCAATGGAAAGGCATTCCTCATGCAATTGAAGATGTGTTTTTCAACACATGATAACATCTATTTTGTCATGGTATGTGCTCCCCCTGCCCCAACAGTTTGAGCAACTTGACTTTGCGCATACATTAGGACTTGATGGTTTTTGACCTCTGGAAGCTTATGGCTGATGAGCCTGAATTCAGTTTCGAGAATGCTCCTAGATTGAGTGCTCAGATGGTGAGTGGGCATCGCTGAATACATAGTATGCAATCCCTGACGCAACTGTTTTTTGAAGGCCCTTGGTATCAATGCTCTTCACAGCATGGGCATCATACACCAAGACATAAAGCCAGACAACATTCTGATAGATTCCCACTACAACGTCAAAATCGCAGATTTCGGGGTCTCCCATCTGCACGGGACGCCTTTGGAACCAGGGGAAGGGTATACATTGGTCTATGTGGGATCCCCCATGTATATGGAACCTGAAGTAATGTTTAACGAGGGTGACAAATACAGATGCGCAGTAGACTGGTGGTCTTTTGGATGTGTCCTTTACGAGCTCATTTCTCCGGGGCACAAGGCAGGTGTCCTATATTCCTTTATTACAGCACAACTAAAGCTTTTAATCGGAGACTCTTCATCATGTTGGATGAGATAGACGCCTATGTCAAGTCGTCCACTTCTGAGGCATTAGGAGGAGGTTGACCCATGCGTGGGTAGCTTAGTGTCGATGGTAATGTTCTATATCATGTTCATTTTCAAACCTGCTCACTTACATGTCATGATAGCTGCTCAAACCCATTGACTGCTTGTGATATGAATTTGAAGGCATCAAGTCACACCCATGGTTCACGATCAATGGCATGTCAGAATTTGACAATGCTGCCTATCGTGGTTAGTGATTTCTGAGTTGTTTCTGAGGAGTGCGCTGAATATTTATTGCAGCCATTCAATGCTTCAAAATCAAGTTCATACATGGAGAAGATCAAGATGAACTTGACAAAGAGCCCCTACATCCTGTGCAGGTGGAGTGGCAGAATTTTTGGCCTGTTTTTGCATGATGGGCAAACATGTAGATATGATACTATAGCATTTATGATAGGCTGGCTAACCACCACAGTTGGCACGACCTCAATCCATATTCCCGAGTTAACCCCAGGCCCCTGACCCTGACGGATGGCAATACGAGTTCCTTCCCATTACACAAATCATTGTTACTTACTATGTGCCCTCTAACCATCAAAGCAACACAGTCACAACTGAGTACTTACATTTCATATCCTATATAGGGTGAAACTCCTTGAGCACCAGAACTTCCAGGCAGGCAGCACCTGTTGGAGTGGGTGTACTTAGCAGTTTAAAGGCATGGGGGACAAGTGGGTTTCAATGTTGGCAACAAATGGTGAGAGATATCCATCTCTTGATCTCCTTGAGTAGCAACTCCATGATTCAGGGATTCATGGAGGCATATGCAATACTAAATCCAGGTGGTTTGATAAATATCTGGAGCTCAATGCAGAGATTGAATATATTTCATGCATCATCTGGAGCTCAACCAAACATTATATGAGTAATTTCATCGATATTGACCAGTCCTGTGTATCAGTTTGTTATTATGCATCTAATTGACAAAGAGATAAATATAATTCATGTACCTGCATTCTGATGTGTTGACTTTGCAAATTGCTACAAATCATCTTCAGCATAAGTTACACATTTCCACAGGAGTGAGGACATGAAAGCAAGGAGGGACATGGGTCACAAAGCAAGGATGCGAGAGCAAGGGGGCAAATGAGTCACTGTAAGTGACAGAGCATGAGGTAAATGAATCACAATGCAAAGGTGCAAGACCAAGGAGGCAACTGAGCAGGTGTCAGAGCAAACATCTCTGTTTCTCCTATGGGAGTGAAGACGCAAGAGCAGAGAGGCAAATGAGTTGCAACAAGCGCCAGAGCAAACAGCTCTATTGCTCCCATGGGGAGCGAGGACGCGCAATCAGTAATCTAGCCAGATCATTAGCTGTACGAGTGATGAGTTTCTGCTCGTGTTCAAATGACACTGAACTATTCAGATGCGATGTGAAGGAGGGTAAGCGACACCATGATGCGAAGAACAGCTTGGTATCGACCAAATTCATCGAGGGAGGTGAAGACATTGATCACACCGAGACCAGCACTTGGTTGGATTGTGTTGCAAGGGCCCTGCTAGGTGCATGATTAGATCAAACTTAGCACTGGAAGAAATACATTTGCAGGTTGCAAAGGAAACAAACTGTCATCGGTTCGCCGTCCGCAACGAATAGTTTGGATGGACTAGCGCTTCCCTGATAAGAGTCATGGCCTCATGCAAGTCTGGGTCATTGCTTCGGTGCTCAAAGTGGGTGGAGAGTCAATTTCACAAGAAGTAGACCAAATGAGCACGTGATTGGGTCGTGGAAGTATGGTAGACTGAACTGGAAGGGAATCCGTGAATGTACAATTTATTTATTGTGCATTCCTCCTAACAATGGGTGCATAATAGGTTCTAGGCATATCTACTATATATTTGGTGCTATTTTGGTGCTTGATTCACCTGCTGGACTGATCTATATGAAGGATCATAGCTAACCCACCTAGAAACTGAAGTTGGCGCACATTCCTTCAGGAATAGATATAGTACTTACAAAGTGTCAGAGTCATACATTACAGTTGCACTGGACAATGTGCAATGATACATCTTGTTGCATTTCTTCTGGAATTGATATAATATACAATTGACGTCATATGGTACTTAGTGTCTAATATACAGTATGTGTAATATATCAGAAGTCATCCATCCGTCGGTCATCACGCAACAGCTTCCCCGCAGAAAGCCAAACATTGAATGTTTGGGACTAGGTGAAGGGCTGGGAAGGAAGAGAGGAAGCGGAGGAGGAGGTGAAGGAGTGTGCACTGCAGGACCTACTCCTACCACCTCGGCAAGGATTTCAGAGTATAGTGTCCAGCTGGCAGTGTCTTGGAGATGTGGATTTGGGGATCCTTCCTCCTTGCCACTGAGGGCTTCGCCCTTTCGCCCTCTTCACGAAAATTGTTGGGAGGTCCTAAACAATCTAAATGTCAATTGGAGGAAAGCACTTACATAAGTGTCCACCTGTCCCCCTTAATAAGCATCCACCTCCCAATGTGGCCATCCCCCCCTTATGTAAGCGTCCACCTCCCAATGTGGCCGTGTCCCTTTAGGGTGTGGGAAATTTAGTTAAAAAAAATGAAAGTTGTCGTGTTGTGAAGGGCAATCTATTCATGGTCTTGCGACATAAATAGGACAAGATGATGGTGAGATACAAGGCAAACAGGCGAAAGTGATGGGTTCAAGGA
>NW_024538348.1:0-9269 GCF_016628075.1 Suillus paluster
GGGTAGCGCTCTACCAGTAATGCACCAGGTCGCATGAGCATTTTGTGGATGACGATGATCTCGGGGGCGTCTGTGGCGGTGGGGGTCGACTTGCCATACGTGACACGCAAGATGACGGAGGCGGCGTAGCTTGGGTTTGAATGCATAAGTCATCATAAAACAACGCATGGAGTGCAACACACCGATTTACAGCTGCTTGGTGTCCTTCTTAGGGCCCGATCCGAAGCGAGATGACGGGTCCATAGGTATTGATCCATTCTGCAAACTGCTGAGATTGGCTATGATGCGCTTCCCGTTAGTGTCCACATAGAGTTTTGTATTTTATGTACTCACTTGGTTCTTGGCAGAGGAGTTCCGAACAGCTAATGTCCAGGAGGACCGGGAGGAAGAGGCAGGCGTGACTTTGAGCGTATCTTAGCGCGGAGGAGCTTGTCTGCGAGAACGACAGCGACTAATGCTCCTAGGGCCTTGAACCCAAATGTCAAGTCGAACATCCTCTGATAGTCTATAAGGGCAAATACAGTAAAACTTAGTACAAGAGAGAGGACGGAGGAATGAAAGGTACTGACCGCGTGGTGCAGCAGCTGAGTTTTATGTTAGACGAGGCTGACAGACCAAACCTATCAATTAGGTGATAGACTGATGATGGTTAGTGACGAATTGACAAATATCGATGTACTGATTCGCGATGTTCAGCACCGCCACAGCTAAATACAAATTCAGAACAACTGAAGCGTCTGCGTACCGAAAACACAACAAAAACGAGGCGGTCTCGCACAGTAAGGTGTTAGAACTAGTGTCTCGAATGTTGTTACAAGAACGGAATTTTATTTGGATCACTGTTGGGCAAAATACAGGGTATGTAGGGGGTAGTTTGGTATGAACATGGCCAGTAATAAAAAATCTGTTCTTGTACGGTTGTGCGCAAAGGTTATATGGTTAAAAATGATGCGTGAAGCCAAGTGGTAGGACGAAAAGGTCGGTACGCAAGTCTGTCAGAGTGCAATAGCCCCTTGAAAAAACGAAACCTCAGCCACAATCGCGTTTTTCCATAAACGCGACGTACTATCACCTGATCCGGAATGCACAATCGATGGGTAATGCACAATGCACTCCAGAGCTCACCACTCTACATATATTTCATTCGGAACAGCTGGAGAACAAGTATTAGCATATGTTCAACAAGACTACCAAATCAAATATTTAAAATCAGTGCTGTGAAGCCTTCCTGAGATGAAACATTGTGCGAGTGTACCCAAAATGAGTGATTTTTGGACACTAAATCCAAGATCCACCCGGATCCCATTAACCTATAAACATAGGAACTTCAATATATATGAAATACACCATTCTTAATCTACTCCAGGTGTTTCTATGTCAATAGAACACCACCACAGCATGCTATTCACGATTCATGAGCAAAGCGTGACGGTCAAGCTAGATTGGGAAATCACACTCTCGGCTTGGTTGAGTCTCCGCTTTGTTTGCATTCGGCAACACTACACCACCAGTTGCTGGTTTATCCATGACTGATATTGTGAGAAAACTATTTAGAGGACCCGACTTATTCCTAGAACCCTGGCTGTAATAAGGGTTTTGTAGATAATTAATGAATTCACGCCATAAAGGTTGTAAATCTGGTGTTCAGTAGGGAAATATTTCTGATATCTGGTAAAAGTCAGTTGTATATTACACGTATACGACTTAGAGTTCATCCAAATATCACACGCGCTACATATGGAGTAGCTTGGGGTGAGTTATGTGTGACAGGTTTAGAGATGAGATATCTTGTACATATCCCATCAATATGCTTGCTATCTTTGCCTCTGGCCCCCACATCTAGCGATTGTGCACCTTAGCTTCGAAAAATGGATCTTTCAAGCGGTTTTCGATGCAGGCGGCGTTCAAACTGTTCCAGTCAAAGCTTATAACATTGGTATCCGTACGTACAATACAGCAAAGAGTCTGATATGTACTGATGGGTATCCTAGGCCTAAACATACTATGTAACAATAGACATCATGGCAGCCTCAAAACAAATCGGACAACAAAAATCCCACGACAATATCAAGCTGAGGAAACGAGGGGAAATGGATAGAAGAGCGCGGTGTGTTGACAAAATTTGTTCCAAATATTACTCAGGCTCACTACATTGTCTTGGGCCAGAACTTCCTCCTCATCATTGCCACCATCGTTCGAACGCTCTAACCACTGTTCGATGAACGATCCCTCCAGTGGAATACAAGGATCCCACATTGGCCACTTGCCCATTGGGAAGGACGGATAAGCAGCGACGAACGCCAGCCAGAAAGCATCATGTCCCCATGTCCACAGCAATGATTCTGTGTCAACTTTCATGGTGAGCCATTCCTGAATTTGCCGGAAGACTGTTTCCCAATCAGCTCAATTGATATGGTCAAATGAAGGCGGAAGCGGGAGGAATGATATAGTGGTTTCGTCGTCACAGGACATAGCTTGGGACAAATTCAACTGTGGAGTGATGTGAGTAGGCTGATGTTTAAACAAAGGACATATGTACTTACATCGTCCGAGTCTCCTGAAAAGTGTAGCAAGCTACCGCCATGGTGTAAGTCTGGCAATGCAACCTCTATGACCGGTGTGGTGAATGTTCCATACTCCTCATCAATAGATACTGATATGCAGACAGGCTAGTGTCTACTTGTGAGTGAGCTTTGAGGAAAGTTGAAGATGGCAGATTCATACAATATCACTTCTTTCTAAAATCTGTCTTGGAAATGTCCCGGGAAAGTAGACGGTGAGGATCATTGGTTTGAGTGAGGCATAGTTGTCTTCGTAATGAATGCAAGGATAGATAGTTGAAACTTTGGTGAGTGATAGTGTTGAATTCATATTGAAGTTGACAGAGCAATGATCACCATGAACAGCAAGGCATGAGATATTGGACTTGAAGATTTCGAATGTGTGCAGTCACGTGTTTGGTATATCACTGAGCGTGCTTGCATACATCCTCGACAAATCGCCCAGCATGAAGGACGATATCATCGATGGCCATAGTACGTGTATTTTTTATCAACTCATTGCTTACTTATTTATGCTACACAGTATCTACAGTTTTTCGATTCTGCGATGACGCTTCAGATCGTGTCTTTTGCACCGCATGCCCTAAAAAATGTGGTGCCTATTGTTTCATGGCACGCCGCCATGTTGCAAAGCAAGATATTCACATTCGTCACATCGGAAATCTTAAGAAGAAGCTTTCTGAGACCAGAAAGCCAAGTGTCTCTGCTGCAATGCCTGTTGGCCATGCTGATTCTTCACCTTCCCCCGCTGGCCATGACGACTTCAGCATCAATTTCAATCACATGGATGATACGCCTATCAACATGCAAGCTGATGGACCATCCATGGTGCTCGAAACAGCGCCACATGATATGGATTCCGAATATCCGTTAGCCGATCTCTGGAACAAGATCATCGGCAGTCGAACGCTCCAGCTCGACAATGATTTTCCGGACCTGTTTGCTGAACTGCAGGCGTCTGTTGCCTCAGGACAAATTGCCATCTCGACGCCCATTGTTCCCACCAACAAGGAGTGTGAGCTTGTTGACGACAGTGCACCTGACTTCGGGATTGAAATTCCTGGTAAGTGAACTATCTTTCCTGCGCTCTGAAATCCAATACTCAGCGGTGTTTGCAGATGACCCGCTTCTTGAACCAGCGAGCACTAACTACATTGTCTCTCCAGATCATCCATTGTATCCCTGGCCATCAAAAGCAGTAAGTCTTTTGTTGCACACATATATATGATATATCTAATATCATCAAGCATTTCATTACATCCCTTTTGTTTAGCTCCCCATGGCTTCCGTTCTCTGAAGTCCAAAAGAAGGCGGTCCTGAATTGGGCCAAAGAACTTGGCGTCCGGAACCTTCCCTCACTTGGTGCGATGAAGAAGTGTCAGAGTCACCTACAGGATCTCATGGGCGACCCGACTGAGAAGGTCATGTCTCACTCTGGAAACGCATTCTACATCAACAGTGTTGCGAAAGCAATTGCGAAGGTTCGTGGGATGGATCACTGTGCTGATGTGATGTTAATATAATTCATAGGACTATGCTAATCCCCTCACTCATCTCGCAATGCAAGACTATCCAGAGGATGGCGGAAAGGGGATGTCACAAGTATTCGATGGGAAGAAAATGTTGTTTGATCTCCCATCGCCACCAGCGGTTCAGGTGGACAGGACCGTGTATTTTACAGACGAATTGTTGCAGGAGTCTTCAGGAGGCTATTTCATCCCAAAACGATTCTTTCTAGCTGCCGCTGATGCCGACGCCCCCACTGATACCACCGAATCCTGCAAGCAATCAGATAAAGTGCTATATGCATTGGGTCGAGCTGCTGAACGGACAGAGGTTTGTGGTCATCTATGTAATGTGTGCTGGTGCTCAAATGTGTATCAGGCTGGTTTCATTGTCAGTGATGACGAGGAGATTATCCCAATGTCTATGTTTATACGATCATTTGGAGATATTGCCGCAACCTGCGGTGAGCTTGATTGTGGGCTTACACATATGTTCGGTCCTGCTTTCACGAGTGACTATGGGACTAAAGCATGGCACAGCATCTTCCATGAAATATGCGTCACTTTCACCCAATCTGCTGCGAGAAAAGTCGAAAGGTCGAATGGTGTATACCGTTCCCTTAATCATATTCATGGATGATGTTTCAGGCAATATCTCAAAGCAGTGGAACAAACATCATGCTATATATATGTCTAATGCAAATTTACCTTGGGAGATGCTCGAAAAGGAATTTTTTGTGCGATTTGTTTTGTCCTCTCCTCATGCTCCACCCACGGAATTGATGCAAGCAATGAAAGAATCCATCTCATATGACGTTCTACTTGTTGTTTGTATTCTAGTATCGCTGAATGCATGTAGTGACACAGCACAATCTGGTGTCATGGCATGGGATTGCAAGTACAACAAGGAGGTTATGCTCATTCCATATGTGCTATTTCTCACTGAAGATAATCCGATGCAGGCCAAAGAGTGTAGTCACGCAGGGCTCAACTGCAACTATTTCTGCAGGACATGTGATGTTGGTGGAACAAAAGAGTACAAGGAATCCGAAGCTGGCTACAATAGCATTTTTATGGTATGACAATCCCTTCTGTATCTTCCATATGACTTACTAGTGCTTACAGTCCAGTAATTTACGAACCCCTGAGAAGACGAGTCAAGAGATTTGACAACAGTTTGAAATGGCCTTCAAATCGGGTGCCACAACAAAAATCCAGCATTCCATTTCGCTGACTGGTGTGCGAGATTCAGCTTCAGGTCCGATTCTCCGTGTGTTGGTTGAACTTGGCAAGAAGCTGCGAAAACATACTGCGGGATCTCAAGCTCTGCCCGAAAATGAAGTTGAAGCCACCCTTCGGAAAGAGTTTGAAGAACTCTTGAAAGGTGGACAGCTTGATGATACTATCAATCCCCTACTGGGAATGGATGGTGAGTCTTTTTTGGTCGGTGTAGATCTCTCGCTTAGCTTCCTACAGGGTTAGATATACATATGGACACGCCAACCGAAATCCTTCATACAATACTCCTGGGCATTGTCAAGTACTTCTGGGGGCAGACAGTGTTTCTTCTCGAGAAAGCAAAGTTCCTCCACGTCTTTCAGTACTGGCTTGAGTCCATTGACAAGGACGGCCTGAATGCTCCCTGTCTAAACGCAGACTATATCTGCCACTATAAAGGCAGTTTAATCGGCAAGCATTTCAAAAGTTTGGCGCAAGTCATGCCATTCATTATCCATGACCTCGTTCCTCCAACGGTTCTTAATGCCTGGACGGTGATTGGCGAACTCATTGTCCTAGTCTGGCACACGAGATTCACGGACACAGAAGCATATCTCGTGAGTTCAATTCACGTTCTATCCAAAAGGCTTGTCTAATACCTTTGCGAGATAGGCAACGCTATCTTGAACCATCAAAGATTTCTTGAATGTCACGACGCAATGTGCGCCGAGTATTTTGATAAGCAAACCAAAGTTCCATTTCCCTCGTCCATCTTCCAGTGTACATTCATCGTTTTTGCCCTGCGATTGTCTTTTCAACTGAGCGATACGAATCATTCAACCATGTATTCCGGTTATTGTGTATCTACAGCAACCGACAGGCACCAAGTAGAGATACTTGCAAGATCTTCGCTCACCAGGACACCGTCAAATATATTGCTACCGGTGGATACTGGTATGATTCCACAGTCAAGAAATGGGTTTGTGCAGGAGAAAAGGTTCTATGCTATCTTGACGCACATCCTGAACAAGCGAGGCTTCTAGGCATACCAAACTTGAGTCATAATTCTCTGATACCTGGTAAGTCCAATAGCACACACTGTCACTATTGCCGCTAATGATGTACAGGTTCGGGAAAAACTGAAACCACTACTCCCACTACAACAACAACAAAGTCAGTGCAAAAAATGTGGTCCCATGGAAAACCACTCATTGTGCGAAAATTCTTGGGACTGTTCAGCCTGGAATTGTGTATTATCAGGGTAAATCAGTTGTGACGAGTGAAGGAGAATATGTGCACTTGAATAATCATGTTATTTTCCGACGACCCGTGGACAGGAAGGTGAGTCAGTATCTTCTTTTACTTTCGTCGTGATGGCTGAGATGCTGCTTCCAGTTATATATTGGACGTGTTCGCGAGATTCTTATATCATCCCAGGATAGTCAAATGGCAGATCATGTCGCACTCCAGCTTTTTACATTCACAGCTGCTCTCCACCCGTCTCTCCACCTGCCATGCATCAATCTTACTGATAACGAGGTGGTTTCAACCGGTATAGTATGTCATTTATTTTATATGCGGACTAGTTGTTCAAGACCTGGATCACCTCACAGGACATCATTTGTGCTGTCAATATCCAACATAATTGCTTTGATTCGAAGTGCACAGACATCAATCAACAGCCTGTATGTCAAGAACGGATAGACACCTCTCGAACAAAGGCCACAGTCAAGCACAAGTCAACACCGAACTTTTTTCTCAAAGTCTATTCCATCCATGACTACAATCACATCCAACATGTCGTTCCCGATACACTTCGTGAGACGCTGCTTCGGCTTACCAATGTAGCTGAAGTTCAGGCCATCGCCATACACCAACTATGAGACAAGAGAGCAGCAAAGAAAGGTGGAGATATGTCCCAACTACCAGGTAATGGTGAGGGTGTGGATTCTCAACCATCTTTAGCACCACCTTCTGTGTTTGATCACACTCCAACCAAACCACAGAAGTCTGCACCCAAAGCCAAGGCAAAAATGGCAAAGCAAGCACAAGTGGTCTGAGTATGCAAGGGAAAAAGAAGGTGACACCTACTCAGCAAAATTCAGGAGCATCGCAGCAACATCAAATTGCCTTTGTGCCATCAATAGGAGATCCTCCGCAACACTTTTACTCACCTGCACCCCAACCATACCATCATCTACATCAGTCTTTCCCTCTGCCTCTACCAATTCCTTCTCTTCCCCCCTTATGCTCCTCACCTCCATTTCACCAATCTCCACCCCAGGTGTATCACCCTCCCCCGCAGTCATACTTTCCGCCTCAATCATATGCTCCTCTGCCTCCGCCTGCCCAATATATTGACCCAACTCATCAGCAAACACAAACGTGCAAGGGGCCCCAATGGATCCACTTTCTGCAGTGCAGGCCTCTAATCACTACATGACCTTGACGCCTTGCTTCCCTTCTGACCATCCACAGCTCCGGCAATCTCATGATACCAGCTCCATCCCTGGACCCTCCGCTTTTCTCGTGCTCCACCATCACACCAATTTCAACCTCTGATGTCTCCCGCACACTATTCACTGCATAGTGTTGCAGGCCGCTTCCCACAGCCTCACTATCCTCCTCAAGAATCTCAGGTTCAATATCTGCAGAGTCAGCATCACCACCCTCAGTTTGGTTTATGGTGTATCCCAGAGGAATATGAACATCTAAGGTATCTGGTCGCCGATCAGGGAGTCGCTAATCCCGCAGTACGCAATTTCTACATACTCCCACAGTGCACGATTTCTGACCTACTTCCGCAGTGCGCTATTTCTACCTACAGGCACACAATGCATATTGAAAATGTCTTGATGAGAGTTGAAACTCAAATCCAACAGACCGCCATGCCCATAATTGAGAAACTTGACCCATATAAAGTTGCTTTATCACTTACAAGCTTTTCCGTGAAGCCACACGATCAGTGAACGGTAAAATTGTCAAGGTAAGTCTCATCCAGTGTTAACTTCCACTTCGTCTCCCTCGTCAGCCATGTGTTGTTTTTGTTAAATTCTTCCCCCTCCTCAAGGACTTATTGTATCTCAATCGTGACCTCTCGAAAGTCATCCTCCTTGATACGCATCCCGAACATGTAAGTTCACATCCCGACAACACCATTATCGTCGCCAAATGGACCGGTACACCCAGGGACAAGGGCTTGATTGCCATGATCCCCTTCTTGGAGTGTATGTACACACTTTTGTCTCGCCTCAGCCAACCTTAATCTCAGGTTTCTTGCATAGCCACCACAATTTACAAGACTCCAGACGTGCAGCCCATCCTTCAAGCATATGCAGGGAAAGATATCCCAATCAAATACATGGAGAAGGAAGCCGAGGCAAAGCAGAAGCATATCGAGGAGTGGAAGAGCAAGGTGCGTGGATTATCCAAGGTGGGTTCACACCAAATGGCATGTTTGGTGGTGCGAGTGAAGTCAGTTGTTCTTCTCTTTTCTTGTGTTATGGCTGACTCTAATATTCTGCAGCCCTCGCACTCCCATCCCCTTGACTTACCTCGAGCAGAAGCGTCTTGAGGCACAGCAGCAGTATAAAGAGGAGCAGGCATACATCGTGACCCACAAGGACGTTTGGATGGCTATTGGAGAGGACAGGTGGGCGATGGTGCGGGAGAGGGTGGAAGTTTGTGGGGGTTTTGGATGCAATGGCAGGGAAGAAGGCAGAGGCAGAGGCTGCATCGAAGGTGGATTGTGGAGGGAAGAAGGCACAGGTGCAATAAACAGATTGTGGTGCACATAACTAGACCGGAGTTATTTACATCTAGGTATGATATGTTGTCGTCATTATTCTCCTCCTGCACCACACGTGCACTCACTTTTCAATTGAATATGAATATTCGCCAAAATTACAGTATGCCCCCTCAAGCTGTTCAAACCTCATTCCAGGAATACATCCTTTTTATTGTTTGATACTCTATTATTTCTGCT